>NW_004798664.1:62624-64017 GCF_000002075.1 Aplysia californica | reverse complement strand
GGTGAAAGGGAAGGGGAAACAGTACCATCACCCACAAAAGCCAGCAATTTCTATCTGTAAACCAAACAGAAATCCCTTAACAAAACAAAACTACTAAACTGTTTGATTCACTGACCTGGGCGTGGTTGTCAATAGAGCTGTGCCCATTCGACTTTACTATTTATTAACATTCTCGAATTTTGGGTTATTCACAGTTATTCCGAGTGTGGCAGAGCCATTCGAATGCCGCAAGAATCTTTAAACGACGATGGGATTTTTCTTCTCATTTCTCTCTCACCGTAGTAGAAGTAGAGCCTATTATAATATGTAACATCATTGCAGCAAACACAGCAATATTTTGTACGTGATGGTTACGAGACAAGAGTGATAAATGGAGGCAACAAGAGGCTAGAAAGTATTCACTACTTTTCAATATTCACTAGTCACATCATGAATAAGCTAAACACTCTTGACTCTCGAAGCACAGCGATTGTATTTTCCAAGAAATTAACAGCAGGCAATCGAAATGCACACCCTTTCCTCTGTTCGAAACTCGAAGTGTTTTGAGTGGCAATAAGACGCCATCGTGTAGCACTGTGTGCTCAGTGAATAGCTGAATAGTTCGCGAATATTGAATAGCGGAAGATAGGGGTTGAACGTATCACAATAATATATAATACTATTATGTATAAGAAAAAATATTCGCACACGGTATTCGAAAAGCAAGAGTCGTGATCTCAACCTTCGAAGAGTCGACGAAGTTAGTTTTATTTCCTCCAAATCACGCAACACGAGCTCCTGTCAAAAGGCGGGAAGTCCCGTGGAGATTTACCATCTCGGGAGAGGGAAGTTGATCCTTCCAGAACAGCTAGACGACATCGACTGGAGACCTTAATTCCTTCGGGTTTGCCCAAAATAGAGGAACAACGATTGTCACTCTCTGGAAGACAACGATAATCTCCTTTGGAACATTGACTCAACCAAATTGATTTACATCCTCAGTATTAGTCTGGTCCTTGCTAGAGTCATTTCAGTTTCGAGATCAGGGTGGGGAAAACGGAAGATGATTTTTTTTGAAAATTGTCCTCCACAAAAAAACCCCAACATTTTTTTCAGTCTGGGAGCAAAAGCCAAGTCGACATCAAAATATGGACATATTTTATATTTGTATGTTTGTTCGAGTAAAGAGAAGAACATCGTATCGACACATTAATGATAATATAGTGCTGCATAAAAGTACGACAGACAGATAGACAGAAACAACAGAGGGAAAGAGGGACGTATTGTAAAAATGGGATGAAAAAAAAGTTTAAAATATTCAACAATGAACTATAAACCCCAACAAGACGGCACTTATTTATACCGAAAAGACCCAAAAAGACCCGAGAAAACCCGAAAAGACAGCCGAAAAGAC
>NW_004798664.1:59226-60903 GCF_000002075.1 Aplysia californica | reverse complement strand
GAGAGAGAGAGAGAGAGAGAGAGAATAAGAAAGAGAGAGACATGGGAGGACCAGACAGAAAAAAATGAGAAAGATAGGAATAGACCAAGATTGATAACAGGAAACAGTGCGAGACAGACGGAAATAGAAAGAAAAAAAGGCAAAAGATAAGACAGGACAATAACCCGGAGACACAGACAAAGGCAAGACGTCATCACAGGACAGATGGTATCAGAGTCCACTCCGCCGGACAGAATTAAGTGTGCTAGACAAGTGTCCAGTCTGCAGAACGTTAGAAAGATATTCAACTGTTCGTAACCCTATCCGAGCGCCCTGGGGTCATTCATTTTGTACCCCCGGGTTGTATCCTTCCCATTTTAGAATTCTTCTAGTACGAAGATCTCTTTGAAACTTTCAGTATTTCTCAAAAAAATCATTTTGACAGACTGCTATGCAAAGCATACGGATCGGATTAACGAGTAAATTTCCTCTTTGGAAAGTGGTAGCACAGAGTTCCCAACGTCGTATGGATACGATAGTAAAACAAGAGAGAGAGCGAGAGAGAGAGAGAGAGAGAGATAGACAGACAGACAGACAGACAGACAGACAGACAGACAGAGACAGAGAGATAGGGTTAACCAGGGGTTGGCCAAATGGCCCTTCCAATATTTTTGCCTGGCACGTGGAGACATTCGGAGATTTAAAAAAAATAATTTTGAAGCAGAAAGACATAAACTAATTTCCTTCGATTTGATCCCATTTCTCTCTATATTTTAACAAAACAAGAACAAAAACAAAAAAGGCCAAAGCTGCAATTAAAGCAAATACAACGTCCACTTGTTTGTAGTGATGTCTTTTTAAATCCATAAAGATGATGAAGATGTTATATATCACTGTGTAAAGAAATTAACACTTTTGTATAATCATGTTGTAGTTAAGAAAGTGAATTAATTCTAGCGCATTATAAAAGTTCTCCCCACTCCGTAATCAAACTCGAGTTTCAGCCACACCCCTGATCTTCTGGTAGGAAAGATCTACACCTAGCCTTCTCGGACAAGGGCGAAAAATCTCGTTAAAGATCCCTTGGTAGTCTAAAATCGATAAGAGTAGGTGCTTCGGCCGCCACCTGGGCAAAATTCAAAATGTCCTACCAACTGAAAAAGTCTAATGTGTCCCGCTCGCTCAAATGGCCTTATGTAGTTGCGAGCGCCGTAAAACACTTGCAGAAAAACAACAAACAAAAACACTCAGTAAGCTTTGCTACAAAATCAAACTGGAGAGCAACCCATTCCCTCTTAACGCCCCCCTTCTCTTAAAAAAAAGGCTCACTAAGCCTTGACCTCACTCGCCCCTCCCTCTTCAACCACCCGTAATAATGTCGTTGTACCCAAGACGGCAAGACAGACAGACAGAACCACCATGACGTCACCGGAACATGTGGACCACGTCACCGGCACTTGGCGGGACAAGGAAGGGGACACCAAAAGTGCTTGACGTCGGCAGGCATTGCGGACTGTATTAGTGAGAAGTTGTACACGGCTCAAGAGTGGTTGGAGGTGGTGGGGTGGGAGTGGGGAAGGGGGTGTCGGTGGTAGAGTAAGAGTGCAGCCACTGGCGAGATTGTTTGAGAGGTGGGCGGGGGTGGGAGAAAGAGAGAAAAAAAAAAGAGAAAGAGAAGGAGAGTGAGAGAGAGAGAGA
>NW_004798664.1:55751-57700 GCF_000002075.1 Aplysia californica | reverse complement strand
TCTGCACTTTTAAGCTGTGACCAATCATCAGTGAGACCTGTGACCACGTGGTGTCCAAGCTGTCTACCTTGCTGTTACCCTTTTCCCCTCCCCTTCCCGGTTGTTTGGTTAGTTGGTTTGTGGTTGGTTAGCCGGTTGGTTGGTTTGCGGTTGGTTGGTTGGTTGGTGGGTTTTTTTAAACTCCAATGTCGAATTAATTTTGATCATCAGAAAGGCAAGTTTCGACCCTCTTGGTCCCTTGTGTGAGACAAAATACAACATCCCGGCAGACAACCGAAATATTCGATGAAAAATGACCATCAAAATCGAAAGCGGGTCTTCTGCGTGCGAGGGCAAAGTGCCTCACCAACTACAACAAAGACATAGACGGTGACATTACCCTTCTTACTCGTAGTTTAGTTTACCAAGAGTTTTACGGCACTTGCAACTGCATAATAAGGTCCTATTATATTGCCCTTCTGCATCAACTGCCCTTTCTGAAAAACCACCTCTGACATTTAACCTACCCCCCCCCCTCCTCAACTCGAGTTGAAACCCCAACTTTTTACCCTATGTTCTGTTTTCCTATGCATCTCTCCTTAAACAAGACTGACGTCCGTGGTGCAGCGGTTAGACGTTTCGCTGTCGCTTGCAGGAGACCCGAGCTCGATTCCCGTGTGGGGAGAATTCTTGTCAAGTATCTCAGTCTTTCTCCTGGGACGTTGTGTCTCTCTCAGCCCGGGCTTGCCCTGAAAATTGTGACAGGCAGGGTCGCAAGCTCGACTTGTAAATTATTCAAATTATGTCGTTGGGGATGGAGAAAAGAACTACACTCAAACACATTTCTTTAAAAAGTCCTACATCCATTTCGTTCTCCGTAAAAGCACCTCTGACATTTCAACACAGACCCCCACAACCTCCCTGCTTTTTTAAATTTTGTTTTGTTTAGTATTTTGCTTCTATATTTCTCCCTTGCACACAGGGTCAGCGGAGTGGAAGTTGTAAATTTAGACAATGTCGCCTCGCCGCACACGGTGAACTTCCCGCCTTTTACAGCCTTTTGGGTGCGACAGAAGCTGGAATAACGGAGAGATCTGAGGACACGGTCGCTCGGTGCTAGAGGAGGAAACAACATTAAAATTTGTTTCTTCTGTCTTCATACGTCCACAAGCAATAGACATAAAGGGAAAGAAGAGGTTTTTCTAAAGATTAAGTAGAGGTTTTACGGCGCTCGCAACTGCATGGGGTCATATGACCGCCAGAAGATTAGAGGTGTTACAAGAGAGTAACAAACAAAAAAGAAGGGGAGATAAGAACGATAGATGTTTGACAGGAAAGAAGAAGCAAACCACACCAGAGCACCCGCCAACCACCCACGAAATGAAGAGTGCAGAAAAAAAGAAAAAGACAACATTAAACAAACGAAAAAATAAAAAGGAAAAACAAAAAACTAACAACAAACGATGAACATAAACCTTCTAGACTAAAACGACTGGCTGACTGCATTCAATTTTATCTTTTGCTAGGATAAAAGAAACAGAATTTCCGTTCAAGTTTGAATTCTCTGACCATCCTTCCCCTCCCTCTCTCTCTCTCTCTCTCTCTCTCTCTCTCTCTCTCTCTGTGTGTGTATGTGTGCGTGCGTACGCGTGCGTTCGTAGGTGATTGCGTGCGTGCGCGCTTGCGTGAGTATGAAGGGAGTGTAAGTGTGAACTTCCTTTATACACTCATGGATGCAACAGAGCTAGGACTACCGAGACATCTAAGGACGCGGTCACTGAGTGCGAAGGAAAGGACGGCTTCTGCTCTTCCTGCCTTCACACTGTCACACGCAAAAGAAATGAAGAGAAAAAAAGAGAGCAGACAGGGAAAAAAAGAGGAAAAACAAACGAAGGAACTGGTAAAGAAAGAAAAAAACGGCAAACGACAAATATAGACCTGCACCCAGACGGTGAGGATGGGACATAAGC
>NW_004798664.1:49903-51058 GCF_000002075.1 Aplysia californica | reverse complement strand
TCGTGGGGGCTTAGAAAAAAGTATCAACTAGATTATAAAGCAGGGATAATTCGAACTTCCAGAGAACGCACGACGAGCGTCAATCCCTTGTGGCAATGACCGTGAACCTACGATATTGTTGCTACTTTTACTGTTGCTACAAATATCGACCACATAATTTGGAAGTTTTAACGTCTTGAAACCCTCTCGAGACTGAACTCACAACACAATCATTTCCTCTTAAAAACAGAACGCCGTGGGGGCTGTTAAAATAATATTAACTAGATTATAAAGCAGGGATAATTTAGACTTCCAGAGAACGCAGGACGAGGGTCACTCCCTTGTGGCAATGACCCTGAATCCACGATATTGTTGCTACTTTTGCTGCTGCAAATATCGACCATGTTTGGGACTTTTTTACTGCAAATAACCTTCTGGAAACTGGACTCGTAACACACTTCCTCTCAAAAACAGAAGTTTGTGTTAGTTTTGGTTTGTTAATTAATTAAACTAGAAATTATACTCACTTCCAGAGAGCGTACAACATAAGGGTCTATCCCTTATGGCAATGACCCTTGATTACGTACTTTGCTGCTTGTTGCTGCATATATTGACCACATCTGGGACTTTTAATTCTACTACTACTAGCCATCTCCTAACATGACAATCAACAAACTGTTTCTTAAAATGTGGGGGCTTTTTAAAAACCCATTAATTAAGCAAGAAATGATTCTGACTTCCAGAGCGTACGACAAGGTTCAATCCCTTGTGGTATTGACCTGAGTCTACGATACTATAACTGCTCACATTACTGCTGCTGCTGCTACTACTGCTGCTTCTGTTACTGCTACTACTTCAGACAAATATCGACCACGTTTGAGACTCTCTATTATAGTAACCATCTCGTAACCGAACTGGTGTTTTGCAGTGTTTTCCGTGGGAACTTGGCCGGCTTCCCAAGACAGTACGTCCTGCTTATTGACGCCCATTGACAAGTACACGGTACACAGGGCAAGCGCAGCCTTTCTAGTCTTTTCCCAGAGGGAGGATAGAAAAGAAGTGAGAAAAGCTCCGATACTGTTCTGGTACGACCACTTCTCTACTGTACACTGAAGAGAAACACATTTCTTTTTAAAATTGAAAGTTCAGGGGAGCCTCCGCCCCCCCCCCCTTTTT
>NW_004798664.1:42980-45955 GCF_000002075.1 Aplysia californica | reverse complement strand
AGAGTGAGAGACAGAGACAGAGACAGAGAGAGAGAGAGAGGGAGAGAGAGAGAGACAGACAGACAGACAGACAGACAGACAGACAGACAAAGAGAGACAGAAAGACTGAGAGGGGGGGGGAGACAAAGAAAGACAAAGAAAGACAAAGAGAGACAAAGAGCGAGAATACATCAACACACAACCCACGCAGAAAGGGACCAGGAAGAAGACAACAGAGTACTTAGCAGCGGGCGCCCTTCAAACTTTCCCCGAAAAAAGTAAATCCCACAAATAAATCACACGGCCAAATAAAATGGGAGGACACTGGGAAGAATTAGAATCAGCAGGCGAGAAAACCAGTGGCCTACATCCGTCTGTATCTGGCCCAAACGACACTCGCCTCGCGGGGCACTTAAACCCCAAGCACGAGTTTTACGGCGCTATCGCACGAGACATACATCACCGAAAAGTCCAGATAGAGATCAAGGTAACGGGATCACGGAACGAGAGTTGTATCACAGTCAGGTCGGGTGCGCACTTGTACGATCGGTCGGTTCCGCTTGATTGTGTCGGAGAAAAAGCGGAATCGTATTGATCGATAAAAGGCCCATTGCAAACACTGTAACTTTATCTTAAGAGACAGGGCCTCCCAATTTAACGTCTATCTCCGATAGGACCCAGTCAAGTAGGAAAATTCGAGTGAAATGCAATTTCCAAAAACAAAACATAGTATCCGTCTGTGCAGACATTTTTTTTCTTAAATACCCTTGCAAACCCTACAACGCCCAGAAACATTCTCGGCGAACAGTGTAAGCAGCTGATTGAACTGAAAAACATTATCTACAAAATCGGACCCGGTTGAACTGTACCTACAACAACCAAACAGTTGACAAAAAGGCCGGAAGTGGGAGAGAGAGAGAGAGAGAGAGAGAGAGAGAGAGAGAGAGAGAGAGAGAGAGGAAAACTAACTGAACTACTATCCTAACATGACGAAAGAAAATTACGTCCTTGGCAGCAGCTGGAACGTTTCCTTAACTTGAGAAAAACAAAAGCAAATCGGAAAAATAACCGTCACTTCGAGTGAGTGAGGACCAAAGACTGATGTGGACAGAAACAACAGAAGGACTGAACAGAAATAAGGGCAAAGAGCATAATTACCCAATCCGCAACAAAGGTCGGTCGGTAGCCGCAAAACAGATAGTTCGAAACATTGCGAAATTGTTCAGGTTTAATACCAAGTGCAGTACTACATTGTTTGCTTTTTAAGGGTTCGGACCTCCGAATTCAAAATACATCTCTGATACGACCTAGTCGAGTCAAATGGAAAAAAGATTCGCGTAAAAAGCCTTTTCCAAAGAGACAACGTCGGATGAGCTGAGCCTCGAACCCCCCTCACGATTACGGGTTCTGAAGTCTAACCACAAGATTGCCATACCCGACGTCACCTGTTAACATTTGTGTGATTCCACAATTTGTAAGAACATTGACGACATCGCGAACCATAGATTCATAAATCTTCCCACCTTTCCGCCAACGGCCAATAATTCTCCCGTTCTTCTTGCACATTGTGGACACCCTTCGTTTTAGTAAGTGTTTTACCGCACTTGCAACACAATAAGGTCATATAAGAGCCGAAGATTAGAGGTGTTACAAGAGAGTAACAAACACAAAAAAGGAGGCGAGATAAAGACGATGGACGTTTGATAGGAAAGAAGGAGGAGCAAACCACACCAGAGCACCCACCAAACACCCGCTGGACAACCTTCACTGAAATGAACGGAACACATTACGAGCACGACATAATTGTGGGCTCGTCGGTGTAATAAGACAAATAGCCTTGTTATTATAATAATCATTACAATCACTAAAATAACTGATACTGGAAGACTAAGTCTGATGAACTCATTCCGTCACCGCACTGGATATCGTGTTTGCTGTACTAGTCAATAATTTATGTTCTTGGAAGAAAACGCACCTGTATACATAATCAGGCTAATGAGCACAAACAAAATAATTTAAAAACTCAAAACAAACAAAAACGACCAAAAAAAAACAAACCTCCCCACAAAAACAAATAACAAAAAACTGTGAAAAGAACGCCAACATCAATGACAATGCTAATTCTAAAAATAGCAAACGGGAACGGAATTCATGAGCGTATGCCCCGAGCACCAGTGAGTAAACAAAGGTGGAACGTGCTCACGCAGAAAGGATTCTACACCACCGTTTACATTGTACAAAGGTCCAATACACAAACCAGACAGCAGACAACTGCAACAGTAAAAACATCGATAACAATGAAATAATATAATAAATTCCCTTCCTCGCCCCTTGCAGTCCCGGAAAGGTCAACGCCGTATACAAAAGTCTCCTGTTTAAATAATTAATAACGAACAATGAAAATATATCACTTCTATCTATAGCACCCACTCCATGGTGGCTCCAGGTGCTTCACAATGCGATAAATAGAATTGGCCCCACCCCACCTTAAAAAAATTCACTAAAACAGTCAAGGATATTATAGAAACAACAGGTACATAATCATCTAATTGAAGGGCCCAAAATGTAAGGCCGTAAAACACAAACCAGGAAATAAACATATTCGTGGAAGGAAAGCACAAGGGCTTTGAGAACAATGGACGTAGACGAGGTTTGCAAACAAGTTACGCCCTTATCGTACGATTTACTTCATAAAGGAGATAGGCTGTTTCGACCGTGCCTGTTAGAGCCAAAATAGGCTGCGGGAGATATATATATAGCTTTTAGTAGTCCGGAACATCATGTCTTCAAGCGTTCGAATGAACAGAATGGGCGTCTGCAATGAGTTAATGCTGTGGTGGTGCGTAGCTGGTAGACGAGGCTGACCTTAATGCAGAAGCGTGAGACACGAGCGCGGGAGGGATCCAATAGTTTCTCCACGTTCCTAAATATATGTGTTTTGTCTCAAGCAGATTTTCGGGCTCTACAGACAGACCATACATGTACACACATACACA
>NW_004798664.1:41167-42712 GCF_000002075.1 Aplysia californica | reverse complement strand
GACACACACACACACACACACACACACACACACTGCCTTCTTTCGAATTGACCTAATTTATGTCTAACAGAGCGAAAAAAGTAATTTCAAGTCTTCCTCCTGAATCTCGATGACGGAAGCGTTTCGCCCGACTCTATAAACACCAAGTAAAGACATATCGAGTTTAGCTTAGTTGCAACAAAGAGAAGCAAATCGACATCGTAACGGATCATTTACTGTAAGAGCAAAAGGACAATAGACAGTCAGACTAAATAGAAGAAGGAAAACAAAAACGAAGTAGAAACTACCATGAGTGATGGCCTCCATTCACCAATCGCTACCTCAGAATTACACAAAGTTCTATCTGCCCAGCATCTTGTTTTGAGAAATTTGACGTCAAAAGATTTTGAGTTTCACATCATGTCAACCTTTTTCCAATGCAAATATCTTGATAACGACACCCGTTTTATCTGATGATTTTGATAGAGTAGATAGAACATTTGGTCTCTGATCTCATGGGCTTGGTACCTAAAACGGTCAAAAATGTCAGATAAAACTGTGTAATTCTAAGGTAGCGCAATTGTAATAATATATCGAAGTGGGTGGTTAGAGAGAACCACAGGTGGGTCTTACTTCTGTATTTTCATTATGTTGCCCCTGTCATAGTTTTAGTTTTAGTACGAGTCTTACGCACTTGCAATACGAAAAGGCCATATCATATAAGTGCCGAAGATTAGAAGAGAAACTAGGGAGTAACATACAAAGAAATGTGGCAGAAGTAAGAACGAAGAAGGAGCAAACCACATCAGATCACCAGCCTACATAATTATATCTATCTTTACTTACACTAAATGTCAGCAAATGACCGTTACTGTGGCGATGTGCCTCTTCTCTGTACTAATACTGAACATATAGAAAATGTCTGCATTTTTATTGCCATCTTTGTGGAAACACGGACTCCTCTGAGCGAACTCCATATAAAGTTCATGTTTATTTATTTGAGTTAAAAAAAAGCACGTCGACATATTAAAAGGCGTTAAGTGGTGGGGAAAACCCAGGACAGACACGAAAAATGAAGGAAGGAAAAGAAGTAGGACCGATCAGTGAAACCCTCTAAACACCCAACTTACAGTTCAATCACATTAGGAGCAAGTGTCAATATTGAAAATGCTCTTCAAACACCATCGTACTTTGCTTCAGTTCTTTTGATTGTAAATATTTTTACGATCCCGTTGTTACAATTTAAATGACTCAGGAAGCGGGCAGCGTCGGCTATCCCTGCAATGACCTAAAACTGGCTATCTGGGACACCCTTATCCCAGCTGAACGATGAAAATACAAGACAAATCATCGTCTCCAAGCGGGAACTGAACTCAAATCCTGTTGAGTGCAAGGTAAAAGTCCACCACTACACCACAAAGGTCTGTCCACACGTTGAAAAAAAACGCTGGACCCAAACAAATTACATCTTTCAGTCTAACAACAGTTTCATATAACTAGAAATACTATTTGTTTTATGCCCCCATTGACACAATTTGGATCATTCGGGAAAGGGCGGGGCGGGCG
>NW_004798664.1:36845-37994 GCF_000002075.1 Aplysia californica | reverse complement strand
AGGTGTTACAAGAGAGTAACAAACACAAAAAAGAAGGAGGGGAGATAGAGACGATAGATTTTTTTTATAGGAAAGAAGGAGCAAACCACACGAGAGCACCCGCCAACCACCCACGACTACGGTGCGGATGGCCCTGGTTCGAATCTGAGACTGGGAGTTCTTGAACACGGGTTCTTCAGTGGAGTTTCCAAGGCTGTCAACCCATTTGGCTTGGTCCTATTACTATTACTTGATAAAACTCCTCCACCGCCCCCTTTCTTTCTACTCGGGAATCGAACTCGGGTCTCTCGTGTGAGACAGCGAAGAATACGCCACAGAAGCCAGTCCAATCTCTCCACTCATTCACTCACTCTCACTCTCACTAAGTGAGTGAGTGAGTCTTTGTCGCCCCTACCTTAGATAATAATTAATGTTCTCTTGGTATACCAGTTGCCTCTTTGTGTACCACAACCCGCATTTCCACGTGGGTGTGGGTGAGTGGGTGTGCCCGCGTGTGTGCGTGCATGCGCGTGTGTGTTTGCATGAGAGAGATTGTGTGTGTGTGCGTGTGTGTGTATGTGTGAGTGTGAGCACGCGTCCGCATGTGCACCAACGCGCGTGAACATGTGCATGTGTGTGTGCATTCGCGAAAGAAGCCGTGGAAGGTGTGGAGGAGGGGGGGGGGGGGGTGAGATGATGACCCAATTTCAGATGAACCGACAAAAGACCTACATACAACGCCAATTACCCATTTTCTTTCTTTGATAAAAATCAACACCTTTCTAGAATTTGCATAAAGAACATCTAATTGTGGTATAAATACATATAATAAAAAACGTTAATTAAAAGAAATAAATTCTCTTTCTACAATCTGGATAAAGAAAACCTACAATGTGGTGTAAAAATAGAAACAAATAAAGAGTTCCGAAGGAGCATAATGGGACAATTAAATGCACCAACGTTACAATTAAATATCCTTCCTCCCACTGTTCTAAACTCACGTGTACCACAAATGATCATTTCCTGGGGGGAAACAAATTACTTATAGATCGCAGAGTAACCTACATATTAATATTGTGTCAATGCAATGTTCATACTGTCTTTTTTTATCTACTACTCTGTCATTTTATCACTTTCTCTTTGTGAGGAAAAATGGTGCCGATCTATCTG
>NW_004798664.1:30764-31726 GCF_000002075.1 Aplysia californica | reverse complement strand
CACACACACACACACACACACACACACACACACACACAAACACACACACACACACACACACACACACACACACACACACACACAATAATAATAATAAAGGAGAGGAGATAAGGTAAGGGCGATATAAATTTGATAGGAAAGAAGGAGCAAACAACACCAGAGCACCATCCAACCACCCACTTTTCTTTGAGTAAAGAGAAGCACTTCGACACAACGATGTTCATTTAGTGCTGGAAAAAGGGTCAGACAGACAGACAGAAACGGCAGAGGGAAGGTAAAGAAGCAGAACCTACTATTGACGCCCTCCAACCTCCCGCCCATTGTCTGTGTACTTCTTTTTTCAGTTAGTGCATTATGGCAAATTAGGTCATATATAAAATTTAAAGTGTTAAAGTTTTAGTAAGTGTTTTACGGTACTTGCGATACAATAAGAAGAGTTTAAAAGTGTTACTTGAGAGTAGCAAACTTGAAAGAGAAGGAGAGATAAGAACGGTATAATAATATGTTTGATAGGAAGTACCCGCCAACTATCCAAACATAGTTCATTGAATCTATGCAAATAGAAGCACACCACCAGCGTCTAAGGTGTTAGCTGTTAAGGCGTTTCACTGCCGCCTGTAGAAGATCTGAGTTTGAGTCTCGTATGAGGAGAATTTTTATCGGACACCTGAGTCTTTCAGCAGGAATGTTGTATCCTTCTCAATCTCGGTTGGCCCTGACAGGCAGGGTCGTCGCCCGCCACTAAAAAATCTTAATTGTATCAATGGGGGCGTTAAAGTTCTACAAGCTGTAAAATATCTCATCAACGAGGCACCCTTCAACCACCTATTAAACAAATCATGCCACATCAACCAGCGATACCCTCCAACCACTCGTTTAAACAAGTCCAAGATTATGAAAAGTTTGATCTGATCATCACAAAACTGCCACATATTCATTACACACTCTCTCTCTATCTCTCT
>NW_004798664.1:26857-28091 GCF_000002075.1 Aplysia californica | reverse complement strand
AAAAGCAACAAAACAGATCGATGCTAATAAAAGTAATAGCAAAGAAGTAGGATATACCGAACAACAACAAAAGTAGGACAAACCAACGCCATCCAACAACAGCAACAAAAACAACAACAAAAGCATCGTCATCATCATCAACAACAACAACAACAACAACAACAACAACAACAACAACAACAACATCAACAACAACAACAACAAAATCAACAACAAGCGGTGCACTCAAAAAGAGCAACACCTTCAAAAAAGGAGGCGCGAACATCGATATAAGACAGTCACCGTGTGCACAAAAGTATGTCTTTGACGATGTGTGAACAACTACACTGACGTTTGGATTGAGAACCTAGTATCTGACAAAAAATAAAGTATTGTCACAAACTGGGAAAAAGGCAACAACTCTTTAAATATTTACTCTCATTAGAGTTTGTACAATCAATGAATATAGACACATCGGTTCCAAACAAAGACAGACAGATATGTATATTTTCATTAGAATCCTATATCTTTATCACAGTTGAATTTCTACCCTAACATGGCATCGCATGTTTGTCGTATGAACATGGCTTCAGTGTATTGGACTATAAATAGCATGTTGACCCCTGACCCCTTAAAAAACAACAAAACAACAAACAAACAAACAAACAAACAAACAAACAAACAACAACAACAACAAAACGAGTGCACAAGACTGTATGCTTCATGGCGGTTGGTGGGTACTCTGGAGTGGCTTGTTTCTTCTATCACTATTCAGTGTCGTCCTTTGCTGCTCTCCTTCTTCTTTATGTTTGTTACTCTCGTGTAAATCTAATCGTCGGCGTGGGTGGTTGGCGAGTGCTCTGTTGTGGTTTGCTCCTTCTTTCCTATTAAACATCTATCGTCTTTATTTCCCCTCCTTCTTTTTTTCTGAGTTTGTTACTCGCTTGTAACACCTCTAATTTTCGGCACTTATATGACCTTATTGTGTTGCAAGTGTCGTAAAACACTTACTAGAACTCAAACTAATCGTCGGCACTTACATGTCCCAAAATATTGCAAGTACCGTAAAACCTCTATCACACCAAACCAAACCCCAAAGTCTAATTTTCCTAGATTGGCATTTACTTGGTTTTATTTTCTACTCCAAAGGCAGTCCAGAAGTCAATGAGAGGTGGTGGGAAACGAGGGAAAGCTGATCATGTTTTCTTCCCGTGTCCCGGATCAGGACACGATAGGGAGAGAGAGAGGGGGGGGA
>NW_004798664.1:24722-26233 GCF_000002075.1 Aplysia californica | reverse complement strand
TCAAAAAAAAAAGTTATTTAAAAATATTTTTTTAAACTTCTCTGAGCTGGTTCTCACCATGGACGCACACAAATGGAAGGCAAAACTTGAAAACACACACAAGCGCTATTGCTGAGTGCACGCGCAGCTTTTCCTATTCGTCCTTCATTTTGGTTTCAAATATAGTAGTGTCAAATGGTGTGCCACATGGTGAACAGAATTACTTTTTTAAAGTAAGAAATTTACGGCACTTGCAACACAATAAGGTCATATAAGTGCCGAGGATTAGAGGCGCTACAAGCGAGTAACAAACACAAAAAAAGAAGGAGGAGAGATCAGGACGATATAATATGTTAGACAGGAAAGAAGGAACAAACCACACCAGAGCACTCGCCAACCACCCACGAACAGAATTACGCCAGCAGTGCCCAGTCTTGGACGGTATAGTACAAGTATGCTTAATCTGCAATCCCCCCCTCCCCTCCCCCTTTTTTTTCTTTTTCCACTACCGTATGTAAACACGCGCATTTATATATGATCGCGAGACTGAAGGAGTGAGTATTTCCGAGCATGCGTAAATGCGTACACGTAAGCTACACGGTTGTGCAAAAGGGTGAGACAAAGCGAGGAAAAATCGAACGCAAAATAGATTCAATCTATCAAAACCGTGAGAGCGCGGGTAGTTCGTGCTAAGGTCCGACGTTGTCTCCTTGGAGGACGGCACTTTACATACGAATTTTCCTCACTTCACCCAAGTGTGAATGGGTACCCAGCAAGGACCTTTTGATCTCCTTGGTACCCAGCCATAAACAGCGAAATATCTAGTCAGAATGTGAGTGTATTAGTGCCTGTAAAACGGCTGCTTGCACTGTACGCTTCCCAGGAGGATGATATTGTTTCAGAATGCGATCAAGTCCGCTGGGGTGCAATAAAAGAGTTTGTAAAGCCAGAAAAGCTTGCTATTAAGCGGGGATTTGCGGCGCTATACAAATGACATTTATTATTAATGATACGTATTATCCAAACACCTTGACCTAACCGCACTAGAAGCAATCTATAAAAAAAACCCCAAAAACATCGTAATTGCACCATCATCGACTACGGTCTAAATATAGAATAATGCTTATGCAACTCGCAAATCTATTTCCTGTCTTATTATTGGGACGATAAAGATTTTATTAGTTCGCCGAAGCGCTTGACAGAAAAAGTAATTATTCCCCTTCGGCGAAAACAGCGCGAGTTGGGAAGCATGAAATGTAACAACACGGGGCTTAATTAGGGGCGGGACTCTCCACCTTTTGTTTTAGCTTCGACGTCAGCAAAGCGAAGCGCCCGCACACACACAATAACGGCCATTTAGTAGTTCTGGGGAACACTGGGACAGACAGACTGTAACAAAACGACAGACGAAGAAGAATAGAAGAAGAAGAAGAATAGAAGAAGAAGAAGAATAGAAGAAGAAACAGAAAAAGTACATAAACTGACTTCAAAGAGAATC
This sequence comes from Aplysia californica, assembly GCF_000002075.1. Taxonomy (NCBI): domain Eukaryota; kingdom Metazoa; phylum Mollusca; class Gastropoda; order Aplysiida; family Aplysiidae; genus Aplysia; species Aplysia californica. The sequence continues at coordinate 24,756 of NW_004798664.1, read as the reverse complement.
TGTTTTAAGCGGGAAGAAAAAAATGAAGAGAACA
>NW_004798664.1:20520-23155 GCF_000002075.1 Aplysia californica | reverse complement strand
AGAGAGAGAGAGAGAGAGAGAGAGAGAGAGAGAGAAGAAACCTCTGCCAAGTCTAATAGAATTGAGACATATTTTGAATTCCAGTCCCCCAATTGATCCAGCGCGCAACATCTGTATTCTGAACGTGAACTGGAGCGCCTCGAAACAATCACTGGGGACAAATTGGACGGTGGAAACACCTTTTTTTAATTAAAAAAAAAGAAAAATAACAAAACAAAAACAAAACAAACAAAAACAAAAAAGTAACAACCTAAAAAACTATTTTAAAAAAAAACCAACTAAACAAAAACAGAACAACTGCGCTTTAAAAAAACCCGTATGATTTTGTTGGAAAACAATATCCTAATATTTTGAGAACAGATTCTGAGGGGGTATGGGCAAAGTGGAGAACGTGTGACGTCAAAATATGGTGACGTTATTGAGTCGTTTCTTGTCAGCGTCAGGACGTGGAGAGAAGGTATAGCAATATCATGTTGTTGTTTTTTGTGTGTGTGGGTATGTGTGCGTGTGTGTGTGTGTGTGTGTGTGTATGTGTGTGTGTGTGTGTGTGTGTGTTTGTGTGTGTAGTTGTGCTGGTGCGATGTGCGATGTTTGTATAGTGTACATTATAAATACGATCCTGTTGGTACTTACCTATGTATAGTTTAATAGGTTCCCACACAGAGAACGGATAGATACGATGACGTAATTATCCTATTGTTTACTGTATCCATTTGTATCGTTATCATCGTTATTGCCTGTATGCCATTATATTAAACTTACTTTCCGCGATGTATTAATTTGAATTACCTTTCGCCTGCCTCACCTAACTAATTTCGGAAAAATAGTAAACTTTACATTTAGTTCTTCGAAACAGAAACAAAAGCAAACAATACAAAACAAAACAAAATATTTCCAAAAGGGGGTTTGCTCATAAGACAAAAAGTTTAGACGTTTCCCTTAACAACAGTCGTCTTCTGAGGAGGAACATCGGAAATTGTTAATGAAAAACTGCTAATAAAATGATAGCCTTTTGCTAATGAATAACACAAGAAGAAATATGACTTTTTTAAATTAAAAAAATCCAGGATTGAATCTTATCGTGGGGCAGAGCCAAACCATGTCAGTATTGAAGAATCGTTTTTATGTTTAGATTGAATATTCATACGTTGTTATGTAGGTTACCCTGGATATTGACTTTCAGTTTATCGTGATATGTTATAAATAGGAAATGTTTTCCTCCTTTTATGTGTTCATATTTCAATGTGGTTGCTGGACATAAGTTGCTGTCATATCTATATTGTCCTATAAATGTTTCGCTGTTTTGATTCTGCTGATGGTTGCAGGAGTCGGAAATATAAAAATATAGCGCAACTAAATTAGATGTCTGTAAAAACCTCAGTATATAACGTTCAGTTCAAGTTGAAGTTTTCAGAAAGCGAAAAGATGTTAACACGGTTTGGGGATTTAAAGATATTATTCTAACTGAGATATATTGGAAATATACCAACAGAGAGATCCTGAAAGAGAAGTTACACTTTTTTTTGTAAAATACTTATTACAAAGCCTTTAAATTGCTAGAAAACCAAAATATTATAAAAAGTGCAATCATTGGGATGGGAAGTAAATTATATGAACTTGTGTCGTAAGCACAAACTTTTTAAGTACAATATTTTACTCTTGAAAAACGTACCTTGAAGTTTAATTGTCTTAAAAGGTTACCAATAGTATTCTGCAACTTGGTTTGATTCTTGGCGCTTTCATGACCCAAGCGGTGTTCATAGTGCCGTAAAACATTTTTGATGGGCTTTGCTTTGATACCATTGGATATGGGAGTTATAATCTGAGGTCCAATCGTTTACAATAATTATGCTAAGAGTTCTGAGAAAGCGTGACGAAATAAATAGAACTTTACCCAATGGGTGTCGTAGAAAAAATCACGCCCGTTGATAATTATAATACTCTTTTGCCAGTGAATTCCGGTACGTAACTTTTATTTTATTTTACTTTTGATTTTGGGAGATTTATTTTTCCTTTACTGTTTCCAGTAGACATTCTTTTAATCCTATGACATAAGATAAAACAAGAAAAATTATGATTATTCACGAGAAATTTCAGAATCTTCATTAAACAGGATTTGTTGTGAGAATAATTGTAATATGTGTTTAAAGAATATAGAACTACGATCTCACATTAAAAATCATTTTTCTTTGTGTTCATGTTAATAATCCGCCGAGGATATTATTTGTTGTTTAGATTCCTGAGGTACATAACGCTTGTCATTGTAATGTGTTTAATGGATATGATTTCGGTTTTTTGTATGTATCATATAAAATCCATGATCAAAGATGTGAATAATTATACTTGGATTCATTGTGGTTTCTTTCGTTTATAATAAATTTTCTTCGTCTTTAGTATCTCGTACAATTTGTATTGTCCATGCATCTATCCTCCCCTGTCTCTTTTTTTTCTCTTTCTCTTTTTCTCTCCCTCTCTCAATCTCTCTCTCCCTCCCCCCTCTCTCTCTCTCTCTCTCTCTCTCTCTCTCTCTCTCTCTCTCTCTCTCTTTCTCTCTTTCTTTCTCTCTCGCTCTCTCTCTTTCACTTGTCCACACACTATCTGTCTTTCTCTCTCTCCTTTCCTTCTATCTCCTATC
>NW_004798664.1:15679-20420 GCF_000002075.1 Aplysia californica | reverse complement strand
GGAGAAGACGTCACAGTAATCAAAACCCCGAGAACGTTGGTTATGTGTGAAAAACATGAGACCGAGCGAGAAGGGCTGACGTCACACACAGAGAGAATGTCTGTTGTCTGCCACAGTCCACGACGGAACGTTCCAATAAAATAAGTTTAGTTTTAGTAAGTGTTTTGCGGCACTTGCAACACAATAAGGTCATAATATAAGTACCGAAGATTAAAGGTGTTACAAGAGAGTAACAAACGCAAAAAAGGAGGGGAGATACGGAAGATAGATGTTTGATAGGAAAGAAGAAACAAACCACACCAGAGCACCGACAGTACACCCACTTCTTCCTATAACTTTTAACATCTCAAAGAGATCTCCAGAAGACACTTCCTCACACAGAAGCCAATATATCCAAGACTCATAACACCAACAGACATAAAAACGAAACGTGAATGGAAAGCCTGATAGAGAGCCGCCATATGCCTCAATAATAATATAAACATACATGTTTGAATGCACTCGAAATAACATCCCGTATCCAACAAAGAACACTGCGCAGATCACCGATATCTGAGGCGACGATACAAGATAGAAAAGTCTGAAATATTTAATAAATAGCTTTTCATCGAGAACCCGCAGACGTGAAGATGGAACATGGGTTCAGGCGAACCTCTACATGCCCTTTATCATAAGGGCGCCTTTCAGCGCTTTTCAAAACCCATAAAGACGGACATTATTCCTCGAAAGATTCCCACAAGATTTCACAGGATAGATTTTTTTTTTTTCAACGGCAAATATCATGATTATAAATTACATTTTACAGGACAGATTTTTTTTTTAAACGGCTAAACATTATGATTACAAATTACGTATAAGTTCAGCCCACACATCAGAGTTTCGCACAAGCCTGGGTTTTCTGCTTATTGCATATTAACATCATTCAAGAAGCGGCGGGAGAGAGAGAGAGAGAGAGAGAGAGAGAGAGAGAGAGAGAGAGAGAGAGAGAGAGAGAGAGAATCCCACAAAGTTGCCAGTTGTGAGCAGCGAAGCTATTCAATCCCCATTATGCAAAGGTAGAGTGAAATCTCGGTGAATTATTCCATTACAAAAAACAGTCGCCCAGTAACAAATTCATTCATTATTTATAGATGGTTCCGGGCTATTGATAGGAAGGAATATTAGAAGCTCAGAGCATTTCAAAACTATTCATGGGAATTCTATGCGACGGCTTACATGAAATATTCCTGCATTTATGTTTCAAGAAAAAAGACATCCAAACCGGGTTGAACCCCGCCGTACAAACACAGCGTGGTAATTTAAGAGGCAGAAACCTCCGAAGTCATCGTCCATCTCCGATATGACAGAGCCAAGTGGATACAGAGCCATGAAGTGTGAAAACCGAAGATATAATAATAATAATATGAATCCCCAGGATCAAAGCTCACTGGAAGATTTATGTTATATCATTACCATTCATAAGCCTGGGAAAGGTAGTAAGGCAAGTAAGTTCCTAATAGAGGTCCTCAAGTTAACTTTTACGGAAAAAGTTTTTCGTGTAGTTCTGGTAAGAGTTTTACGGCACTTGCAACACAAATGGGTCACATAAATGTCGAAGAGTAGAGGTTATAATATAGAGTAACATATAAAGAAGAGTAGGAGGAGAGATAGGGACGATAAAAGGTTGATAGGAAAGAAGGATTACATCACACCAAGCCACCCATCAGCCACCCATCAGCCACCCGCCAAATTAAAAGGAGAACAAAGGGACAGAGAATCCAACGACGTTTTCATAAAGGCAAAAAATCAGCGCCACAAAAGACTTTTAACACCACAGCTCCATTAGAATTGATCGCTTTGTTTGATTTTGAGTAAATAAAAGCCCATCGAGACGATAACGGTTAGTTAAAGCTGGGAACAAGCAAGACAAGAAAGGACAGACAGACAGACAGACAGAAGCAACAGAGGAAGAGCTTAAAAGTAGAAACTACCAGTGACGTCCTCCGACTACGCGCATAAAACCAATCACTCTTATCGGATTTCAAACGCGGCAAAACTCCATTAGATTAATAGCTGCAGTGATGCAGTGTTTGATCGTTGGGAGCTCGGATATCCCCCACAGTCGCAGAGAAAAGGACAAACGCTTTTACGCCAGATGAGTCTAATTGGCTTGAGTAAAGAGAATGAGAAGCACATCAATAGAAGAATCCCCGTTTAGTGCAGGGGTAAAAAAAACAAGAGAGACAAGACAAACAGACAAACAGACAGAAATAAGTGAGGGGTAGTCACGAAGTTGTTGAAACTGAGATTCCCTGGAAACGTCAACACAATGACAAACTGGAGTGTCGTCAGTTTGGTTACAAACATTTGAGACTTCACTAACAACCACGTGTTAAAAAAAACAACCCCAAAAAACAATCACCCGTACAAATAACCACTTCCTACTTCTCTCCTTTCGTTGTTTTTTTCCTTCATAATTATTATGCCACTGTCCAAGAGGACCAATGTCCAAAATAACCACTTTGTCAAGACAACGGGTGGGCGCTTGCACAGGGTAGACAGTAATGAATATAGTGTATGAGGCGAAGAGTATGGCACCGTGGTATGAATTTAACGCCCCTTTTAACGAAGTTAGCGCTTTCTACAGGAGCGCAATCTCCGATGTAACGACCGCACAAAAAGTAGCTAACCAAGTAGTGGCAGAAGCGTTAGAGGTAGGAATAGTTAGGCTTTCCGTCGTTCATTATCATCAAATGCCGGATCTGCTACAAACATCAGGGATCATAGTTCGCCCTTCATTCCATTGCTCAAACGCTCTTAACAGTCTAAGAAAAAAACCCATCGTATCCAAATCTTCACCCATTCTACCATAGAAAACTGCATCTCCCCTCGACGCTTAATGGCAATAGAGGATGAAAAAATAAAAAGTAAAAGTAATTTCCCCCGTCATCCATCAATATGTTTTCCAAGTAAGTTGCTCTGGTTCTGCCCCTGCCTCTGTTGACTTCACTTTTTTTACTGAGTGAGAGCGCTGGATGTTCACGGCCCTTACACGTTGTACGGTAATAAAGGGCGTTATTTCCATTCATGCACGGGGAAGTGTAGTATGTTTATATTATCAAGTATTTTTGTCTTCCTGCCAGGAAACTGAAGCCTCTCATTCAGCCTGGGTCGTTCTTAACAGGCAGGGTAAAACAATCCCGAATCTTTCACTCTCTTAAGCCATCGCAGACACATAATCAATGCCTGATCGTCAACAGACTAAATAGTACTTTTGCGGCACTCTTCGAATCATCGCATCATACGTATTTCAAAGTACGTATCCCTACCCTAAATATATACAAAGCTGCTCAGTAACAAGTTTTGAGAAATTTGATGTAAAAAATGTAGAGTTTCACTACATGTCATGCTTTTTCGAATGCAATTCTTTGAATGTCTTGAAAAAAACTCCAAATAATCTTACGATTTTGATAGAGCAGATAGAACGTATGGTTTCTGGTCTCATCGTCTTAGTTACTCAAAAACCGCAAAACGGTATATAGAAATTTGTAATTCTAAGGTAGCAGCATGTTGTTGCCTGCTCTTTTGAGTTTCAGATGAAGAAAACAGAAAAGAAAAATCTATACGAATAAACAGGGTACATGGATGCTTCTTTTCATAATGTCCTCAAGAGTTTTGCGAAAGACGAAAACGCATGTCCTCAGTGAGTTATGTTTTAATACGCGTTTTACGACACTTGCAACACTATTAGGTCATATAAGAGACGAAGATTAGATGTGTTACAAGAGAGTAACAAATATACAAAAGAAGGAGGAGAGATAAGGACGATAGATGTCTGATAGGAATGAAGGAGAAAACCACACCAGAGCACCCGCCAACCACTCACCCTCGGCGAGTTGATAAGAGAAATTACACGTAAATGAAAGGAAATATTTTATCCCCGCATACGTCAGTGTTTGACAGGTACAGTTTGTGACTCTCACACCGAACACGGGCTGAGTGGTATACACATCCCCTCAGTTTTCGAAAGAATTTTACGGCACTTGAAACACAGATAGGTCATTACCGTAGATTTTTTAGTAGAGGTTTTACGGAGCTCGCAACTAACTGCATAAGGTCATATTGTTTGTTCTATTTGTTCTAGTTGAGGTTTTACGGCGCTCGCAGCTGCATAAGGTCACATAAGCGCCAGAAGATTAGAGGAGTTACAAGAGAGTAACAAACATAAACAAGAAGAAGGGGAGATAAGGACGATAGATGTTTGATAGTAAAGAAGAAGCAAACCACACCAGAGCATCTGCCAACTACCTGCGTACCGAAGACCTGAGGGCTACTAGAAAGTAGCATACAAACAAAAGAGATTGGGGGGGAGATAAGGACGATATTATGTTTGATAGGTAAGAAGGAGCGAAACACACCAGAGTACCCACCAACCATCGATGATCTCAGCAGAAAGACGGACAAACCACATTAAATTTTTTTTAAACATTTCCTTATATGGGAATCGAACTTGTAGCGTCTGAGTATAAGTAAAAAAATAAATAAAACCATAACACCATGGACGCTGATTCAGGAAAAAAAAAATTATACTTTTATTCTGCAATAAAAGGAAAAGATTCTGTAGGTTCCACTACAGAACATGTATTGTTTTTATCATTCAAGGGAAACACTTTTTAAACTTATTCAAAAGGGACTCCACTAGAGTCAATTTCATTGTAGTTGTTTGTTGTTGTTGTTTTTTTTTGTTTTGTTTTGTTTTTTT
>NW_004798664.1:14036-15579 GCF_000002075.1 Aplysia californica | reverse complement strand
CGGGGAGCGGCAGTACTTTACTTAGATTCTTGGTGGTAATTGAGAATTCAAATGGGATTCCTCTCGATGATCGAATCTCTAAAAACATCTCTAAATTAAAAACAAAAGTAGGTGCCTTTTTTCTGCTCAACGTTAGCGTCTGTGTCAACGTCAATGTCAAATCAATCTTCACGAGCGCTAACCAATATCAAAATACTGTCATATCTGAAATAGCCAGTTCTGTCCCCTTGTTATACATTTACTATATTATAATAAACTTTTTTTTTTCCGGTGCGTGACTTGAATTTGCGATTTCGCGATACTTTTAGAGAAATTCACGAATTCAAGGGGCTTCTGAAATGTTAAAAGGGCACTCCTGCATTGGAGCAAATGATACTGGGTAACTCAAATCGCGAAATCAAACCGATCGGGGAAAACGAAATTGGCAAACCACGACAAGAAAAGAGCGCGTGGAAAAATAACGAGTAAAAAAAAAACCCCGCCTAGCTAGTCTGTGCAGGTTTGATTGACAGAAGGAAGAACGCCCACAGGAAGACACTGTGGTTTCCTTTTTTTACTTTTACGCAATTAAATAAATATTATAAGTTATGACTTAAGCAGTGACTTCTCCCCTCCTCCGTCAAGCACTGTACGTAACGATACTTTGGGGAAAATAGTAGAAGTGTGAAAAAATAATAACTACGTTTTGCTGGTGACTCATAAATGTAAAAGAAAAACTCTTCAGACGAAATAAATGGAAAAGAAAAAATTCTTCAGACGACATTATAATAGTCAATAAGAAAACTGGTAATGGTCTATTATCTTGTCAGTGGATGAATGTTGAAAAAAACAACAGTAAAGGGAAAAATGTTTATTTGAATTACAAAGCATAAAAAAGTCACATAAACTGCTCGTCCACGAAATCTGTCTATCAAAAGTATTGTGGGTTGTTTTTTTTAATCATGGGTCCACTTGCGATAGTTTCCTGTTTCGTTGATTTTAGAGTTTCAGAAAATGTATGATTTTTGTGTATATTGGAACAGCTAATGCAATTTGGTGAATATATTTTTTTTTTGTCTCTTAACGTATTTCCAATAATTTATAATTGTTTTTGTTTTTCCACTGAAAATGCAGATCGTGTTAATCTCGAGTTGCGCTCTTCGAAAATAACGGATTTTGACGGGGTAAACGTTTTTATGACATCATAAACAAATGCGTTTTAAAAAAGGACAATAACATAAGAGGTGGGGCGGGGACAATAAAGAGGTGGGGCGGGGAGACTCGAAAATAATTAAGGGTAGACAAACATGATAAATAGATCTCAGAGTGTTGCAAGAGTTAAAGCCCCTTGGATTAATCATGCTCACTTAGTTTTGTCTACAAAGAAATTACTTTGTTGACTCTGGGCCGCTGAGATAGATAAGAATGCATGACGTTAGATGAAACAGGCAGACAGTGAGTCAGGGGAGGAGCGAATCTGCCTCTGTGTGTGTGTGTGCGTGTGTGTGTGTGTGTGTGTGTGTGTGTGTGTGTGTTTGTGAGTGTGTGTGTGTGTGTGTGTGTG
>NW_004798664.1:12556-13875 GCF_000002075.1 Aplysia californica | reverse complement strand
CCCCCCACACACACACATTTGGGAACGGCCTATCCTAAAGACGCTTTAGTCAGTGGCACCGGCCCGGGGGGGGATTTTTGTCAGTGTTTTGTTGTTGTTGTATTGTGCTTATTTCTTCAGAAAAAAAAGAATACATAAGTTTCGGGAAGATTTTAAACTACAAGTATCATACCCATCTCCACATTCCGGCAGGGGGTGAGGGAGGGGAGGGAGGGAGGGATTATTCACCAGAAACGCAGACATGTAACGCAACAATTTTGAGGTTTTTTTTTAAAGACGGGAACAAGAGAACAAAAAGATGAGAAAAAAAAACTAAGTTAAAAAAAATTACAGACCCCCAAAATAGACAAACGATAACACAACACAAACAAATTTTCCAAATGACAAATACCTACATGTAAACGAACCGTGTACCCGAGCTCAAAAGAAGAAAGTCCGTCACAACAGATCGTATCCAATAGAGTCAGTTCTTGTCCAGAGAAGTGCAGCGACTCAGCAGCGACAGAAATCCGGATCAAAATGTCTAATTTAGTCAAATAAAATCACTTAGTCATAGTCCAGTCTTTGTTGTAAACTTTGAAACAACGGATGTCGTTCACCACATAAGATTAGGACAGAGTGTGCGTGCACACCATGCAAATTAAATAATTATTTTTTTTTAAATTAGATAAATGAAAATGATGAAATAATAAAGCAGTCTCCGAGAAAGCGAACGACTTAAAATATGACGTGTTGAAAACTTGTTTGAATCCAAAGCGACGAGGGAGGAAATGAATACTACATATAATATAAAGCAGTCTTCAACTTCAAGAAAGCGAACGTCGTAAATGACGTGGTGGTGCGAACTTGTTTGAATCCACAGCGGCGAGTGGTCAGTAGAAATTTCCCGCGTTGTTACATCACCAGGTGTGGTGGAAAGTTGAGGAGGAGAAGGAAGAGGAGGAGGAGACGGAGGAGGAGGGGCGGCCCACAAGAAGCGAGAGTGGGGAAAGGTGTTGTTGATTCACAGGCGAGCCGGAGAAAAGGACCTGTTGTTTGTAGAGCGCTCACTCACGCACGCACGCACGCACAGACGGACGCATCACTCACTGGGTGGTGGGATAAGACGACGGACGGACGGACGGACGGATGGGATGGATGAATGGACGGGGGAGAGAGAGGGAGAGAGAGGGAGAGGGAGAGAGAGAGATTGTGTCTTCTGTGAGCTGGCGACTACCACCACGGCACACGGCACACACAGAGGGCTCTGGTCCGCCGCCTTGAGGTGACGACGAGACTGTCAGTGGAGGTAGTGGAGGGGTGACGGGGTGGCTGTTGGT
>NW_004798664.1:9524-10554 GCF_000002075.1 Aplysia californica | reverse complement strand
GAACAAGAACAAGAAGAACAAGAACAAGAACAAGAAGAACAAGAACAAGAAGAACAAGAAGAACAAGAACAAGAAGAACAAGAACAAGAAGAACAAGAAGAAGAAGAAGAAGAATAAGAATAACAAGAACAAAAAGAACAAGAACAAGAACAAGAAGAAGAAGAAGAAGAACAAGAACAAGAAGAACAAGAACAAGAAGAACAAGAAGAACAAGAACAAGAACAAGAACAAGAACAAGAAGAACAAGAACAAGAACAAGAAGAACAAGAACAAGAAGAACAAGAACAAGAAGAACAAGAACAAGAACAAGAAGAACAAGAACAAGAAGAAGAAGAACAAGAACAAGAAGAACAAGAAGAATGCTGAAAAATAGAAGACTGCACGTCGTCGACATTATCCCAGCTCCAATCTGAAGTTGTGTTCTGGGCCTCTCCAACGCCACTTGAGACGAGCTGAGAACTGACAAGCGTTTGGACGATCCTCTGATGAGATCAGATTATCCTGAGGTTGGCAAACATTTGGTGGACGTGGGCAGGTGTTATCAGATGTGTGCTGGAAAAAATAATATGCTCAGAACCTGCTCCAAGCTTGTCTCCAACTACTTCTCGTTTAAGTTTAAGCAGATTTTTGTTTTAATTTTAAGTGTGATATGTCTATTTTTTTCCTAGTTATGGTAGGGAAAAGGTGTATATCGCCATCTTCCCCCTTTCCCCGCCATTCCACAGACTCAAAAGGACATCAAGCCACTTAGAACCACGTGCTTTTTAATTGATTTAAAAAAATGTAATATAGATCTATATAAAACGCAGGAATTCACCTCTACTTTTAATCCAACAAGAGAGCCCGAGACAGTCTCGGGCCAGGCAGTGAAGGGGGATACAAATAGTTAAACGAGTGTTTTCTAACGAAACTAAATTTTTACTAGATCTAGGTACGAGAGACTTTTTGGGGCCTTTTCAACCCGCTGCTCAAGAAGAGTTTTGCTGACAACTGACTGAGAGCTTTCTCCAGGGGCGCGCGCGCACGCACA
>NW_004798664.1:8209-9424 GCF_000002075.1 Aplysia californica | reverse complement strand
TTAGCTTTGTGTTAGTAAGAGTTTTAAAAAAGAGGGCAGATAGACAGAACAAACAGAGGAATAGTACATGATTAAGAACGAACTACCACCAACGCCCTCCATCCAACGATCCACCCGAAATGTGAAGAACATCTCCGGACGGACGTCGCGAGCCGCGCACTCACAAATCTCCGGACCTGTCGTCCTATACCGCCAATAATGTGCTCGCTTCTTCAAGAGCGGGGGACCGGACGTCGCCGACTGACTGAGATGAACGACGCATTACAGACACGGCATGTTGTTGGTGTGCTTCTCTGAACGCGTAAGTCCGGAATTTATTCAAGATAGCTGGTGTTTTGTTTCGTGTTGTTGTTGTCAATGTTGATGAACTTGTTGTTGTTGTTGCTGTTGTTGTTGTTGTTGTTGTCGTTGTTGCTGTTGTAGTTGCTGCTGCTGCTGCTGCTAATGTTTTTTATTTTGTTGTTGTTGCAGTTGTTGTTGTTGTTGTTGTTGTGGTTGTTGTTGTTGTTTTACTGTTTTATTGTTAGGCCTTCTTACTCCAGTTAGGATTGTTTAAAAAGTTTCAGTAAGCTCTATGGCACTTGCAACACAAATAGGTAATTTAAGTACCGAATATTTGAGGTGATTCAAGAGAGTAGCATAAACAGAAAAGAAGGAGAAGAGACAAGGACAATAGAAGTTGAATAAGGAAGGAGCAATTCACACCAGAACAGCCGCCAACTTTCGTGTTGGGGCAGCAAAAACTATTTGTAGAGTCCTAAATAATTCAGAATTTCTATACAGGACAAACGTTCTAAAAAATGGTGAAAATAATGGTAAGTAACCATGTTTTGTTTCAGTGAGAATTTTACAGCACTTGCAGCACAATAAGGTCATATAAGTACCGAAGAATAGAAGTGTTACAAGAGGGTAACATACACAAAAAAGAAGGAGGAGAGATACGGACGACAGACGTTTGATAGGAAAGAAGAAGCAAACCACACCAAAGCCCCCGCCAACCACCGACAAGTAACCATGGCCTTATATTGAGATTGAAATTTCAAATATCAACCCAGAGTAAACGACTTATTTGGATCCAAGAAAGCAAGAACAAACAGATATAACAGCCATTCATTCGTACCAACTGCAATGGGGTAACTGAACACACACTGCTACAACTGCAACAGAAAGAAGACAGGCAGGGAGGAGAGAGAGAGGGAGAGAGAGAGAGAGAGA
>NW_004798664.1:6206-7944 GCF_000002075.1 Aplysia californica | reverse complement strand
TGTGTGTGAGTGAGTGAGAGGGAGAGAGAGAGAGAAAGAAAGAGAAGAAGGAAGAAAGAAAGAAAGAAAGATATTGACTGATGCACCGCACCCACTGCCAATACACGTATTATAATTACACCTGAGCAGGGAAGGCCCACGTTAAGAAGAAAGAGGCATCTGGACTCTGCGCAGAAAGCCAATCTGGACAACACGGTACCTGCGCAATGTTCCTCACTGATTAAGCCCTTCGCGCTCGTAAATGTGCTGGAAAAACCCGGAGCCAACTCAATAATTATTGCTGTCCACCCGTTTTTGGCCGGATTTATAATCGCAGTCTACTACAGACTCGATACTTCAACAGTAATTCCCATTCCGATTTCTGGATATCGTCAAAGACCGTGCATAACAAGATAGTTCACTCAGCCTAAAAAGTGTCCGCGGAAGTCCGCGCATTGGTTCAGATGGCGCTGCAGTCTTTGTTTTGAAGCTCTCTTACGTTTCTCCAGAAGAAGAAGAAGAAGAAGAAGAAGAAGAAGAAGAAGAAGAAGAAGAAGAAGAAGAATAGCACAGTTTGTCAGTTTCACTTTTATTATTTTTCACACAAATAAGTAGGATAACTCTGATCGCACTTTTTCGAAGAGGCCGCCACCGAATTTTGAGGACATTTTTTAAATTGGCTCAAAGAGAGGAGTGAACTATCTTGTTATACGTGATCTTTGATACCGTATTGGTGTAAAAAAGGAATGGCAGTGATTATCGCAAGTATCGATTCGGTAACAAACCGCGATTAGAAGGTGAGCCAAAAACGGGTTCTCCCAATAATTTCTCGTAATCACAACAATCGCCCCTAAGCCCCGCCGTAGCAATTTGGCGTCGGTGGCATGTTCCGGGTGATTCATAAATGTCTCCGGTTCGAATTTCCTTTAGAGTTAACGCAATTAGACATGCATTAACATAGAAATGCATCCCGTACTTGCACGCATGATGTATGGGGGGTCAAACCTCAAGCAAAGGCTTTGTTGGTGTTTAAAGGACAGTCGGGAGGTCGACATCTAGGAAAAAAACAATGATGAGAGTTCTCTTGTTCTCTCTCTCTCTCTCTCTCTCTCTCTCTCTCTTCTTCTCTCTCTCTCTCTCTCTCTCTCTCTCTCTCTCTCTCTCTCTCTCTCTCTCCTCTATCTCCCCGTCCGTTCGTCTGCCATCCACCCATCCATCCTTCCTTCCGTCCGTCCGTCCGAGCGTCGAATCTGGTCCTGTTGCTCCTTTCCTATCAAACATCCATCAACCTTACTTATCTCCCCATGATTGTTCTTTCCAAGCCACTCTTTAGTAATGACACTTCTAATCCGAGGCATTTATATGATCTATTTGTGAAGCGAGTGCCGTTAAACTCTTTCTAAAAACTAAACTTAACAACAACAAAAATAGAAAGCCCACCAAAATTACCACGCATAATACGTCAGAGATCAGGAGATGGGGACGACGAAAATGTGAAAAAAAGACCTAGAAAAAAAACCCCAAAGAATTGAGAAACGCCTATTCCAATCACAGGTTCGAATTCTGACCTTCCTCTGAATGTCAGTCTCAATCTGAGCCGGCCGCGCCAACACCAGCCACTGCCCACACACACAGACACGCACATGATGGATGTGCCAGTGGGCCCGTTATCGCCCACTCTCTCCTCATTACAAATTATCGGAAACGGACACCCATGAGCAGGCCAGGCCCTTGCGCGTAATCAAATTGCAGGGGTGGG
>NW_004798664.1:5103-5911 GCF_000002075.1 Aplysia californica | reverse complement strand
CAAAAAAGAAGGGGGAGATAAGGACGATAGATGCTTCATAGGAAAGAAGAAGCAAACCACACCAGAGAACCCGCCAACCACCCACGTGTCTGGGTTTAACGGCCATATCTACATGATTAGGTTATTTAACCATCAAGGCCTGCCTGTATGGTTTTATTTTAGTTGTGTTTTGTTTTGTTTGTTTGTTAGTTTGGGGGGGGGGTTGTTGCTTTTTTGTTTTATTGTTTTAATAAGAGTTTTATGGCACTTGCAACACAATAAGGTTAAATAAGGGCCGAAGATTAGAGGGATTACCAGAGAGTAACAAATACACAAAAAAGGAGGAGAGATCAGGACGACAGACGTTGGGATGAAAGAAAAGAGGGAGCAAACCACAGCAGAGCACCCGCCAACAGTACTACCCGCAGGGGTTCTGATCGGTGCTTCCATATTTGGAACGTCAAATCAAGATAATGATGTCTCAAAAAAGTTAAAATTAACGGAAAATAAGTCCATACATTTCCTCTATAAAACAAGTTCTTGCTGTCTAGAAATCGCAACCTCAGTGCTTTCTAGTCGCGTCTTCATTTTTTTAGCAGTAAAAATGTGACATCTTCATAAGCTCACTCTTTTTTATAAACTGTTTTCACTGTTATTTAAAAAGGAGATAAGAAAAAACAAAGCACTGGGGTCGCGAAATAGGCCCTTTACAATTTTTTTAAAAATAATAAGCGCAAGTACATCTAATTTATATTCATTTCCACGTACCATTTCAAATTTCATCCTTGCAATCAAGTTCAGGTTCTAAAAGTTTAAAACGTGGGACCTC
>NW_004798664.1:0-1632 GCF_000002075.1 Aplysia californica | reverse complement strand
TGCCAAATTCCCGAGCTTCCCAATTCCTTTCCAACCCCACGATCAAGCTCAGACGGAACAAAGGCAGCAACAATATCACTTCAAACACACCGTAATGTGTCTGTACTCTTTTAATTACCACGCAGTGTCTCTGAGGTCAAACGTAACGCTGGATAGCCACGACAAAATAGTGCCGGCACTTTGGGTGGGTGCGTCCCCTTTTGGACAAGTTTGCGCAATATCCGATTCCTTTTGCATTAGGTCAATAGGTTAATTTATTTTGCCAGGAAGTAATTAGGTGCAATAACAATTAAATACAGAAAGGGGGAGGGGGGTGTACGTGGTCGCTAGAGCAGACTTTAACAAAACAGATTTTCCCACATTTTTTTTTAACTTTTGGAAGTACAGCGTTTTCTTTTGCCTTTGTAAGAGTGTTACGGCCCTTGCAACACGAGAAGGTCATATAAGTGCCGAAGGCAAGAGGTGGTTAAAAGAGAGTAACAAACATAAAAAAGAAATAGGAGAGATAAGGACGATTATAGATGTTTGATAGGAAAGAAGAAGCAAACCACACCGGGGAGCACCCGCCAACCACCCACAGAAATACACGGTTAGACTCGTACACCGACAATACTATAAATAAAAGAGAGTAGACGTTACATGAGGAATGAACATGCACTGACAATCCAAATTAATCGCCCTACGCTCTCAGGCACACCGTTAACACACAACTGTTACATCAAAGGTGGTGAGGATGAGGGGTTTCATCGAGTCTCAAGGTCTTTCTGCTAGGACGTTGTATCCCTCTCTGCCTGGCATAGTTCTGACAGACAGAGTTGAAGCCTACCACCTAAACGTTCTAACTGTATCGATGGAGGTGTGTAAAACAAGGAAAAGTACATTTAAGGGGAAAAGAAGAAAGAAAACTTTTGGGTATAAGGTAGATACGCGCTGAGACTCGGACACCGACAATATAAAAGAAAAAGAAAAGAGAGTAAACGTAACGAGAAGAAGGATCATGCACTGACAATTCCTATTTATCTCTCGACGTTCTCAGGCACAGCATGTACCCACAACTGCTACATCAAAAGAGGAAGGATGAGAGGTTTCATCAAGCATCTCGATCTTTCTGCTGGGACGTTGAATACCGGTATGTCCCTTTCTGCTCGGGATATCTCTGACAGACAGAGTCGAAGCCTACCACCTACATGTTCTAATTGTTTCGACAGGGGAGTAAAACAAGTATGGGCATATAAACGAGGGAAAAAAAAACCTTTGGATAAAAGGTTGATACGCGGTTAGACTCGGACACCGACTTTATAAAAGGAAAAAAAAGAGAGGAGACGTAACGCCAGGAAGGAACATGCGTTGACAATTCCCATTAATTCCTATACGCTCTCAGGCACAGTAGGTACACATAACTGTTACATGAAAAGAGGAAGGATGAGAGGTATCATCGAGGATCTCGGCCTTTCTGCTGGGACGCTGTATCCCTCTCAGCCCGGGATATCTCTGACAGAGTCGTAGCCTAACACCTATATGTTCTAATTGTGTCGACAGGGGAGTAAAACAAGTATAAGCGCATTAACGGAAAAAAAACCTTTTGGATAAAAGGGAGATACACGGTTAGACTCGGACAGCGATAAAAATGAC
>NW_004798663.1:98321-99408 GCF_000002075.1 Aplysia californica | reverse complement strand
TGGATGTTGTGATGGCTGTGGTGGGGATGGTGTTGTTGTTGTTGTTGTTAGTGTTGTTGTTCTTGTTGTTGTTAGTGTTTTTGTTGTTGTTTTTGTTGTTGTTGTTGTTGTTGTTGTTGTTGTTGTTGTTGTTCTTGTTGTTGTTAGTGTTGGTGGTGATGCGAGATGTCGTATTTGTGGTGTTAGTGGTGGCGGTGGTATACGATGTAGGAGGGAGTAAAGTGTTGCTCTGGAAATAACCAATCATCCTTGAGAATTGCAAGATGTCAATGATATACCGTTATGAAAACAAACAGTGGACGAAGGTCACCCAGGTGAAGTCCAGGGTTTTGAAATAATCGATTTTGATACTACTCCCAAATCTGTTTCCTTCATTCAGCACTCATTGCATGTCATAAAAACCTTACAAAACAAAGAAAGGATACTGCAGGTATTGTTTATTAAGACTTTGAGTCTCTTGTCTACCCCCCCCCCCCCCCAAAAAAACACCCCCAAAAACAACCCCAACCCAACCCAAAACAAACAACAAACAAAAGAACAAACAAAACAAAAAACCCCAAAACAAATCTCATACAAAACAAACAAGCAAACCCCCAAAAAGCCTTCGATATTGTAGGTGTGAAACGGTGGGCATTGAAAATAATTTGTAACATATTCCAAATACGGTAGTTGCTTTCACCCCATCTATTCTCCAGCTTTCTGTTATACAGGATACGCAACTCCCTAAAAAATAGTATCAAAAGGGAATTTGTATAAATGTAACCATATTATCTCAAACAAACGAGTGAACAATCTTACAATATCTGCAGTCAAAGTGGCCATCGTTCGATACCATCGAGTACAGGTATCGAGTAGTGCTTCTGATAAAGGTGTGAGTGGCTCCTTCATGAGGGTTACGTAGAAACTTGTTCTTGGACGTGTGTGAGTTTCTGGGGGTAACTTCTGTCTGTTTTTTCTTCTTGACTGATTTTGTGTGCGTTAACTTGTGAGTCTGTATGTGTACATCTGCGTACGTGTGTGTACGCGTGTGTGTACGTGTGTGTCTGTGTGTGTATACGGGTGTGTGTGTGTGTGTGTGTGTGTGTGT
>NW_004798663.1:96884-98178 GCF_000002075.1 Aplysia californica | reverse complement strand
GTGTGTGTGTGTGTGTGTGTGTGTGTGTGTGTGTTTGTGCGTTCATGTGTGTGTACACGTGTGTATGTGTGTATAAGAGTATCTTTGAAGGTCTTCGATTGTTCCTGAGACAATGACATGTTCTTGTGATCGTCTTTCTCTTTTCGGTGTTGTTACTTTTGTGTTGTGTTGTCCTTTGTGTAACTTTTCACTGATCTTTGTTGTTGTTGTTGTTGTTGTTGTTGTTGTTGTTGTTGTTGTTGTTGTTGTTGTTGTTGTTGCACGTGCTGGCTGTTGCTTCAGCTGTTGGTAAGAGTAAGACTTAATGAGTTCCCCATGTGGTTATTTGTTTTGTTAGTCGATGCTGCTGTCGCTTGTACTGAAGGTTGTCATATTATTTTTTTTTAAAGTTTTAGTAAAAGTTTTACGGAACTTGCAACCCAATTGGGTGGTATAAGAGCCGAAGGTTGGAAGTAATTTGTTCTGGATCCGTTTAAGAAATGTGTATCGTACGTTAACCGGTGCAAACCGTTAGCCAGTAACTCACAGACAAAAACCTGTGCCAACTAATCTATCAACAAGGTTCCCGCTACATGCACTTCTTCTCTGGCTCCCTACATGCCAACTTCTACCGCCTCGCAATTAGAATAATAAAAAAGACATCTTTTTTTTTAGATTCGCCCGGGACAGACCATGTTGCAAATGTGCTTCATATCTTTTTTGGGGGGGACCCAGAGCAATATTGGTTCGGAGCCCTTGCCTCTCGCAGGAAGCAAGATGCACTACGTTACCAGATGATGACGATGAAGGCGACAGAAAAAGCAGCATATTATCTTGACATATCACAAATGTATCAGAGATGAGGTACTATTTTTCTTTCGCTAGCTCGGCAGGATACACACGTGTGTAACCATCTTAACCTTCGTTTTTAACCGGCCCTCACTCTGTATTGACCTCTGACCTCTCGGTGAAGGGCGGAGCGGGCGGGTGACACGATAAACAGACCAGGAACAACAGCAGCATTTAATGCAAGATTGTGGAATATGTGGAGAAATATTACGCTTGTGTGTGTTTGCCCTTTAGGGTACAAGCTCGGAAACTGGGGGTGACCTACAGGGAGTCAGCGAGGAACACGGGGTGTCATGGACGGCTCGCCAAAGTCTCAAAGGTTAATGATTGTAATATCGATACATATCACACGGCGCGTGTGTGTGGGTGGGTTTTTTTTACGGGGTTATGTCTGAGTGTTTATATGTGAGCATTTGTGTGTGTATGCGTTTGTGTGTGTATGTGTATGTGTGTGTGTGTGTGTGTG
>NW_004798663.1:94667-96174 GCF_000002075.1 Aplysia californica | reverse complement strand
CCCCCCCAATCAGTTACTCAAACACAAAACAGGCCAAACAAGCCAATCTGTTCAACGTATGTCCGTTAAACATGAGTCATAGCGTGTGACAACACAGTGGCGACAAGCCTTTACAACTATATAAACCAAAGGCGTAAACACAATTCGTGACTGCAGAGTCCACCGTCAAAAGACACAATTCGAGTATCGACCATCTGATTTTCAAACTTACAGCTGGACGTGCTGGAGCTAACTGAAAATCCAAGGCTAAATAAATCACTATATACCCCCTCATACTTACAATTACGTCACATCGCGACTGTTAGGACTGCAACTCAACAACAGGTAGTTCAGGCAAGTAAAGGTAAACCAGCTAGTCATCTGGAAGGACACATGTACAGACTAATGAAGGAGAACAAAACAAGTATGAGACAGTCCCAAGCCTGTAAACGCAGAGGCGGAATGCATTACAATTGAAGGAGAGAAGAACCATCATCATCAACTATCCTATTCATTACGAATACGAGTACAACTCAATAACAAATTGTTGGGTTCGCACATGGAATGCCTTAATTTTTGCTCAACCACTTCAGGTTCGCAAGGGCAATGTTTAAATTTACTCAAAATTGAATAGGTTCGTAGCTGTGATGTTTTGAAAAATATAGTTGGCAAGTGTAATGCTCCCGTATTCTGGCATTCGTCAGCGGGCGAGCATTGTCATGGTGGAAAAGCACTCTTTGGGGGACGTGGGATGTGCTATCCTATTGATTGTCTCTTCGATTCTGGTTCAGAGTAACAAACCAATGTCTTATCTCTAGACATGAATCTTTCAAAAACATTTTACCTCTTTCACTGAGCTTCAGAGCTCATTACTGCAACGCTCCCTTTCAGCCTTGTGCCCAGGGTCAATTGCCACGGAACCCAACGAGCCCAGACCTTAGAAAACGCATGTGACTTAATAAGGTTATGAGCTCTTCTGTGACCAACCTCTAGTTCTACTGCTTGTTCATCATGTGAAATCCGCCTGTCAGCCATTTTCAGTTCTTCTGTCTTTGCCTTGTTGGTAGCGGACAACACCTCTTCCTCTTCTCACGATCCGTTGCTCACTCAAAAGTATCACCCAACTATAGGTCGTTGAGCCACAGTTGCCTGCGGTTAGAAAATCCTGCTCCCTCAGTTCTCAATATTTCGATTTGAAATTTTGCAAAATAAAGTGAAATGACCTGGACGTTACGAAAACTATTTTTCTAAAATCGTAGTTTGTTTACCCCAAAAGATAGCTTATTTGGGCTTTGTATTGATCTCGAGCCCCAGTGGAAACAAAAAATCATGTATTTACAGCACGCTGACATGCTGGTAATTTTTTACCACTTTTTCGACACAGACAAGTCCGGAGTTATTGACGAACTGAAAACAGCTCACTCACAAATCTCTTGAAAACACACTGTCATAATAATCTAAAGACGTGTACTCTGTTGAAACATACAAGAGGGGCCTGGGTGAGACGACATAAAAGAATGGCTTTGTA
>NW_004798663.1:92635-93935 GCF_000002075.1 Aplysia californica | reverse complement strand
ACACACACACACACACACAAATAAACAAACAAACAAACAAACAAACAAAAAACATGAAAAACTTCGTGAAATAAAAAAAAACAACAATACGACAAAAAGTAAAATAAATGTTTTTAAGAAAGATTGGCCTGAATGAACAACAACATGGTCACCCAACTGTTTCAAAGCATTGTTTTATGTCAACTTTGTTGTTCATATCCAGTGACAGAAAGAACGATGGTCGTATGATTTGTCTGCGTCTGAGAAAGAACTAGGCTCTAATATGGGGTGCCCACTACCGAGAGCGGATCGGGTCGGGTCGTTTTCTGGTGGTTTCAGTGCACACGACCACCCCGCCGCGATTGTACCCGACGCCCTGGAAGTTAAAGTAGAGAAACCTCAATGGCTTCTAGGGCTCCTTTCCGCAGTTCCCCGTTGCAGTGCTGCGGCAGCTTTGAATCCCATAAACATGGGTTACAATAGTTACATCAATAACTTTCTATGATCATAGATCGTCCATGAGAAGATAGCTCAAGTTCACCCGGCCAAAAAAGTGTCCACGAAATTCCGCGCATTCAACCAGATGGTTCTGTAGTCTTTGTTTTGAAGTTCTCTTTCGTTTCTCCAGAAGAAGAATAGGAATAGCCCAGTTTGTTATTTTCGCTTTTATTGATTTTCGCACAAGTAGGATAACTCTGCACAAAGTCTGCACTTTTTCGAAGAGGGCGCCACCGGATTTTGGGTGTCAACATGGACACGTGACTCAGCCTTGTTGTGATTGGCTGCAAACCACCCGATCGCACGATTCGCAGGCCAGAAAACAAACGCGTTTGTTTTTGTAGGTCACCGACCGAGTGGATCGGTTTGTGCCATGATGGCCGCTTTGCGCCCTCAATTTGGCTAGCCCCGACTACCAGATCGACCCGACGCGACCCGACCCGACCCGATCGTGTTTGTGGGCACCCCCTATTAGGTGGCTTTTGAATCGTGCGTTATGTTAATGGGTCGTCAGGTCATCGTATAAAAGTAAATTGAGTCGAGACAGAAGCTTCCAGATACTAACTACATGTATCAGGCGCTGGTCTAAATAACGAAGTCGAAGAAACCGACGTTTTTCCTCCCGTTAGGCAATTTGTATCGAGTGTTTTTGTTGAGTCCTTAAAAAACTTAAACTCATTTGTGTGTGAATATTACATTAGTTTAAGAAACATCGATCAAAGGCACAAAAAGTCTGCAGTTTCCAAGGTTTGGAAGTCACCAAACTTCGGCCGCCTTTCTCTCCCTAAATTTACCTCTGACACCAGGAGACCCCCCCCCCCCC
>NW_004798663.1:88343-92535 GCF_000002075.1 Aplysia californica | reverse complement strand
CCCCCCCCAACCTCCTTATACTGAGATATCTCAATTTCTATTCAAGTAAGATGGGAATTTTTTTCATCAAAAAGTTAGTCAAACAAACACGCTTTAATATCATACCAGTAACTCCATATGCCTAAAACATGACAAGCGCCTGATTCCACAGTGTCGTGACACAAATAATTTCAATGTAAAACCGATTAACTATAATAATGCGCCCCTCCCCCCCCCCTTCTTTTTTTACCTTGCCCCTTTCCGGACCCACACTCTCTTTCACTAGGTGACCTGACCTGTTACGGTGTTTGGATCAATGTGGGTGACCTCATTTTGTATAATAATTTAATACAGCACCACAAGAAGAGTTTTCTCAATACCCTCTCTGTGTCAGTCACGCTTTGAGGGGTCCCTGCTGGAGCAGAAGTCAAGGGTCGCCGTTATTGTTGTGCACACTTCGGTCTCCATCTACAGGAGGAGATTTGAAAGACCTGTTGCGGCGCCATGGGGGTCTTCCTTTTGAAACTGCTTAAAGCTTTCTGCATAAACATTCTCTAACAGGTTATAATATATTCTATTAAAACCGTTTCAATATCAAATAGTTTTTCTCGTCTTTCTTCGTAGAGGATGGAAATGGAAATTTTCTCACGATCTCTGCAAGTTTCACAGGCTACGGGCAATTTTAAGACTCACATGTCTTGATTTAAATTAGCAAATCTTTCCCCAGGAATTGAAATCATAACTGTGCTCTGGAAAAACAACCTGCTAAACGTTTCTTTACCTCCGAAACTTTAGTTTACATAAGTAAAAGTTTTACGATACTTGGATCTGAAACAGACATCGGGGATCACAGCTCGCTATCCACTTCTTTGCTCGAATTTTCCAAAAGAAAACTCATGGTTTTAAAAATATTTATGATTCTTTTTTTCCGCGGTAACTCATCAAATCTAGCATTGTGGGCAATTTTTAAGTCTTTCACTGCTAAGCTGAGGAGGCTTGTTTAAAACTACATGATAAAACTAAATTATGTACTTATGATATCCCCCCCCCCCTCTTTTCTCTGTCTCTCTCTTTCTTTCTCTGTCTCACTTTTTCTCACTCTCACCGTATCTGTTCGAGAACAACAAACGAGATGTACAACCTAGCCTCCTTCCCTTTCCACCCGTGTCCCCAACCTCCACACCACTTACTTACTTAGTTTTTCAATTTTAATCGTTTGGTACAACAGTGAAGAAATTACAGAGGGCATAATAATACAAGTACTTAGCTTAAGCAACAATTGTTTTGTACAACAGTGAAGAGGATAAAGTAGACAGAAAAATACAAGTAGATCTACTGTTTTTTTGTTTGTTTGTATTACTTTTTATATGGTGGAGGTTGGAGGAAATTCTCTGGAGCAACACTCTGACTGGTTTGGCAGGATGACAAAGGATGACCAGGAACTGCAAAGTGCGGCGCATTTCTTTGATGTCTGAGCTTTGCTTTTTATCTCTCAGTGGAATGGGACAAACCCTGTTGGGGGGTCGTCTAGAGGTTACAGTGTTTGCCTCTCATTCAATAGGTCCAGGGTTCGAATCCGGATAACGACGGAAAATTATTTTTCTCTAAACATTTTCTCCTTTCATACACTTTTCTGCTCTCTTCAATGTTCTGTCCTCTGCTTTCGTCTCCACTTTTGCCCCCACCCCCTCAGCTACTTTGCCCCCTCCTCTGGGCTCCAAACTTTTTCTGCAGCTTTTCTACTGCTACTTCTAGGCTCTTTCTTATTGCAGTATTTCAGCCATTCCTCTCACCTTAAGGTAGGTAAGATCTACACCTAGCCTTCTCGGATAAGAGCGAAAAATCTGGGAGGTCCCGTGCGTAAATTGAGCACATTAAAGATCTCTTGGGGATCCAAGATCGGTAAGACTAGGCTTCTGCCGCCACTCTGGCAAAATTCAATATTTCCTACCAACCGAAACCTGTTTAATGTGTTCTGTGCGCTCCGTAAAACACTTACCCAAATAACCTCAACCCCCCTCCCCAACAAACAAACAAAACAAAAAAGCTAACAAACAACAAACCCCAGTTAAACTGGGTTGCTCTTCAGCTTAACTTAATGCTTTGGTAACGCTCTTTCTGGCTCATGCCTTCGTCGAATCGAGGTTGTTGATCTCAGATGTTTTCAGGTCGAGCCAAAAAAAATGGGACTTGATAACGCACAGTTATGGTATACTGTATGCTGAAAGTTAAGAAAAAAAAACTTGACGTAAAGAAAATCCATAAAACCCACAAAAGAAATAACAAAAAATAACAAAAACAAATTAGAGACCACTCCAGACGAAAGTAATTCCCCCCCTCCCACTCACAACCTTTCCTCATACTTCTCTCCACCTTCCATTCACACAACTTTCATCCTCTGTGTCTTAGAACAAGGCAAATTTGTAACACCGGATTAGCAATTATACCTATCTAAATCTCGTGTACACTTTCAGATAAGTCTACTAGCTGATTGCCTCGCGAAATCCAAAACTTATGTCAGGGAAACAAAACTACGACAACGCCTGCACATAAATTCAGCACTTCGTCCGTACATAGAATCATAGAACTAATGCATCTAGTCTCGTAGAACCAATACTACGTATTATGTACATAGAACCAATACTACATATGTACATAGAACCAATACTACACACAGAACCAATACTACATATGTACATTAGAACCAATACTACGTTTGTGTATCGGTGTGTCAAGAATGCGTGCTTACATGAGAACTTGGCACTTACTTACTGGAATTCCCATCTACTTCACCTTGAATTTTTTTCCACTTAAGAATCGTGCAAGAACCTGTTCCAAAGGGGTGCGAGCTTTTTTCTGTCGAGTCGGAGCCGAATAAGAGGAATATCGAATCTGATCTGAACAAAAGAAATATCTAATCGGATGGCTGAGGAACCCAAAGTAGCCATGCGACTTCTGTCAATTACAATTAGAACTTTCAGAAGGAACAAACGTGCTGAACAATAATACATAATGTAAACTATGCCTCACTTTAAGTGTGGGTGTTTGGCGGGTGCTATTGTGTGATTTTCACCTTCCTTCCTATCCAACATTTATCATCCTAAACTCTCCTCCTTCTATATTTTGTATGTTATTCTCTAGTAACACCGCTAATCTTCGGCACTTATATGACCTAACTGTGTTGCAAATATATATATAATCGATGTGCAAACCCTCCCTTCAATCTACGATGCAGGGG
Organism: Aplysia californica; assembly: GCF_000002075.1. Taxonomy (NCBI): domain Eukaryota; kingdom Metazoa; phylum Mollusca; class Gastropoda; order Aplysiida; family Aplysiidae; genus Aplysia; species Aplysia californica. The sequence continues at coordinate 89,318 of NW_004798663.1, read as the reverse complement.
GCTCTTGGTGTTCGCCTCTCTTTCAATAGATCCCGGTTCCAATCCCGACAGCGAGGGTAAATTTTCTTCACCAAAAATTTCTCCCTTCACCTGCTTTCCTGCTCACTCGAACAATCTTCTGTTGTCTTCTTTCCTCACCACTTGCTTTGCCCCCTCCACTGGGCTCCTGACTCTTTCTGCAACCTTTCTACTGCTACTCCTTGGCTCTTTTTTACTGCTGTCTTTCAGCCACACCCCTGATCTTGTGGTAGGTAAGATCTAATACCTAGCCTTCTCGGATAAGGGCAAGAAATCTCAGAGGTAATGTGTGCACGTTGCGTATGTCAAAGATCCCCTGGCGGTTCAAAATCGATAAGAGTAGGCTTCGAGCCGCCATCCGGACAAAATTCAAAATTTCCTACCAACTGAAAATGTTTAATGGTTCCCGTGCGCTCATACGACTTTATTATGCTGTTGCGAGCGCCGTATAACACTTACTTAAAATAAAAAAGCTACAACAAAAAGCAGAAAAGAAATGTCTCTTAAGAAAACGAATTTTGTCTTGTCCTTCTGTTACGAAATGGGTATATCGGTGTTTCCCCTTGATACACACGTGCAAATAACATTCTTGTGCCTACCGACGATTTAATGATTCCCCTGATTATTGTCAGTGGGTTATCAGATCTGTGTAATGAGGGATCGCAACTCCCGCAAATGTCACGGCGGTTAAATATTGACAGACATATAGACGCTCTAAAGCAGAGCACCACTCAGGTATCTGGGAGAGAAGGGAGCATGGGAAGGAACAGATGTGTGGGTCTCTTTCTCTCTCTCTCTCTCTCTCTCTCTCTCTCTCTCTCTCTCTCTCTCCCCCTCTCTCTCTCTTTCTCTCTCTCTCACCCTCTCTTTCCACATGGTCTGTCTCACTCTCACTCTCTCGCTCTCTTTATATCACTCTCTCTCTCTCTTTTTCAATCGCACCCACAGGGAGCCTGC
>NW_004798663.1:84630-85598 GCF_000002075.1 Aplysia californica | reverse complement strand
CCAGCAGAGGGTGGGCCGAGCCATCACCAGAGGAAGTGTACCGTGCAGAAACGCGCACAGCTTATAGAACGAGCATCACCTACCGGTTAGAGATAAACTCAACGCTCACATCAGCAATAAAAGAAGATGCACTCACCCTTTACTAAGAAAACAGCACACGGAAACATCCACATTATATGCAGTCATGTTTACCTTCGGGAACGACATGGGTGATGCCTCATCATTAGGAGATGGGTTCGCTCCTGTGCGCCTTGATTCGCTCTCATTTTCTCTCTTTTATGCCATGTCTTGTGTGTGCATTCGGTATTTTACAGTAACGGAGACATTAAATTTAGCCATAGAATTCTAGAAAAAAATAAAATTTTTGGAGATTCAAAAGTAGATGTACGGAAGATGTGGGCAGTGTTGAGAAAATGTGAGCTCTAGTGTGTAATCGTTATTGATGTTGAACACAATGGCCTCGCTCGTATGTAAACCATTCGATTTCGCCAAGTAAATGAGTCAAGCTGCACAAAAGTATGTCAATGAAAAGTGTGAGCAATTTTTCACCGACTCGGAAACTGTTTGTTACTTTAGGTTTTAAACGTAAGTGGTTTTACCCCCCATCAATACAATTTATATCATTTACGAGACGGCCTTCCGACCCTGCCTGTCAGGGCCTACCCGGGGTGAGAATGATAGAATGATAGCAGAAAGACCGTTATACTCAATAAAAGTCCTCGGGGCTCTCGTGGCCTAGAGGCTAAGGTGTTGGCCTCTCATTCAAAAGGTCCCGGGTTCGAATCCGAGTAGCGACCGAAACATTTTTTTCTCTAAATTTGTCTCCTTTCACCTCATTTCCTGCTCTCTAGCAATGTTCTGTCGTCTGCTTTCGTCTCCTCTTTCTGCCCCCACCCCCTCACCTCCTTTGCCACTTCCTCTGGGCTCCTGATTCTTTCTGCAGCCTTTCTACTGCTACTCCTTCGCTT
>NW_004798663.1:81290-82709 GCF_000002075.1 Aplysia californica | reverse complement strand
AGTAATAATAATAATAATTATTATTATTTTTATAATAATAATAATGATAATAATATATAGCATTTGCATGGCGCAAATCCTCGCTCAACAGCAAGATCTATGCACTTCACAATTTATACAATTACCCCACCAGGCATGGAAGCATTCTGAAACAACTTCCTGGGAAGCATACAGTGCAAGCGGCTATTTATAGGCGCTAAAACACTCATATATACTGACACGATCTTTCGCTGTCTATGGCCGGGTACCCATTCTCATCAGGGTGAAGTGAGGAAAATTCGTGTAAAGTGCCTTTTCCAAGGACACAACGTCAAGCCCGCGGCTCGAACCCCGACCCCGCAACTTCACGTATCTGTTTACTTGTGTGTCTGTGTATGTATGAGTATTGTTTGTGTGATTGTACGCCAGAAGCCACATATTATTATGAGTAGAAATTGTCCATAAGCCAACGGACCAGCTAACTGACCACAAGGTACGTGTATTTTGATCCTGCTGGTCAAGTCACTCAGATATGGGGGTCCACAGGCATCTGGGTTCATTAAATACAACCCGTAACCCCCACCCCCAACCTCCAACCTTTCTCACATACACAAAAGAAGAGAAATAATTGGCCCTCCTTCCACTTTCCTTTCCCCCCACTCTCCCAAAATGTTGACCAATAAAATCCGCAAATTTTCATCAAAGTAGCATCAAGTTTGGAACCTTTAGTTTTCTTTCACCGTCAACGACTTCTGTTTCTGTTCTCACAGTTGCCAAGTTGGATTACACACGGCAATAACCAGCTTGCGTAATACCTAACATTGGAATAGCGAGTCTTTCTTTGTTATGTTTCTTTGTTACAGATACAAACAGTCGGTATCGCTAAGTATCGACGAATATTTTCCTTGAAATATCGACTTACCGCCTTACACACCTTGAACTTCGTACAGTTATCGTCTGCGTATGTTGGAATGTCTGTCCTGAAGTGAAATATTGCCCTTGTTTTGCTGTTGTCACAAAGACGTGTCAAAACAAGGATCTGGATGAAAAATAAATAAACACCCCCCCCCCCCAAACAAACAAAAAAAACAAACAAAACAAACCAAAGGGAAAAAAATCACACCCCCACCCCCACAAAAAACAGTCCCCTAAACATTATTTCTTTTACTATAGTTGATACATTTTCAAATCTCTTATACATATCAATGATATTGAGTGTCATTACTCTGAAGATGGTTTTACATCACCTTGAACACTTGGTATCATAGTTATGGTGGCAATCGATTCTGGAAAAAAAATCATATTAAACAATTTTTTAATACGGCACAGTTTGATTTTAATGGTTTCTAACAACTTATCACCAACAACAATTCTTTTTATTGAACCAAGTGGTCATAACCACGACGCAGAATCAACAAGACCAAACAACACACACACACA
>NW_004798663.1:79385-80758 GCF_000002075.1 Aplysia californica | reverse complement strand
TATATATACATATATATTTTCATTATATATATGTTCTGTCCCACACCCACCTTCAAATCACAATATAACTCCATTACTATTCAATACAACCAAGCGAAATTCGGAACACATGATCTTAGACAAATCAAGTGGAGTGAAAACGCTTGTTCCTGCTTTGGGTGGTTGTCCTGCACACATTTACATTTCTTGCAACAGCAAAAAGCGCAATTTCAGAATCGATCAAACACACATCTCGTTCACGTTCTGCATTTGTCTGTTTTGCAATTTTGAAAACTGGTGAACAAATGACCCAGCTGTTAAAAAGCATTTCTATAATGTCTAAGGTGTGTGTTTACATTATCTGTGTGATTCAAAGCAAATTGTGTGTGTAGGGAGCGTTGATTTCAACGTACATTGTGAGAAAAATACTTCGCCCATGTAAAACTTGCGGTTTATAATTTATTTCGTCTCCACATGCACGAGGAGTCTCATAAGTCGCACGAGTCATACTTTTTCATTTTTGCTGCAATTCTTCCGCTTTAGTGGAAATCATCGTAGTATAATCGATGTGAGAGAACTTTTGCAACTCGGTATATCATAATACAAAACAAGAGGAGTGGAAAAGAGGAAAGGGGCCCCATAAGCTTATTCTATAAAGGATAGATCTAGACGTATGATGACAGCCTCAAGCCAGTTGAACGCAGAGGGGAAATATGAAAAGTTGGCATCGATAACTTTAAAAATAAAATAATCCTATTTTCTCTACTTAGGCCCTGTTTTTTAATCCAGTGTAAGAAAATCCATTTATTTTTGGTTTGATGACCAATAGAAATAGAGGTAAAATTGCTCGCTATCCCAAAGTTAGAAAAACCCATTGTTTGGTGAACAACAGAGGTAGAACCACTCGTTATTTTAATGTCAGAAAAACACACTGTTTGTTGAAAAATATTCCATGTCCTCGGACCACTCTATGAGCGCTAAAGGTTTTGTTACTTGAATCACCCTGTGCTGCAGAGCAAACGACCAGCCTGGTTCGAATCCGAAAAGGATCTTTCAGGGATTAAGGTATTTTAAGGTACGGTAAGTCTCCATCTCAGCCCCCCCGCCAAAAAGATAAGTGAATAAAGATAAAACATGCAACAAAACAAAACAAAACAAAACAAAACAAAAACAGCCCCCAACTCCACATAAAACGACAAAAAAGACAACAACTAAAATCCTAAAATTTTTGTAAAATTAAATCAACCGTTTCCCGAAAAAACAAACAAATAAACAAACAAACAAACAAACCAAAAAAAAAACCCCAACAACAAACAAAAACAACAAACCACAGCTTGAATTATGTCAGTGGTCCCTCTGAACATGGTGTGAAAACCATAACTCACTTGCACCCC
>NW_004798663.1:75366-78250 GCF_000002075.1 Aplysia californica | reverse complement strand
TCCCCCCACCCTCCTCCCTTTACGTCCACAAATCACACCCATCAAGTCTTCACAGAAACAAAAAACAAAACAAAAAAACAATAACCTAAAAACCTATTTAAAAAAAAAAACAAACAACAACAACCGCCCAGGATTGTTAGACCGTTGTATAGAGTCGTTCCCAACAGCTCGTTTGGTTTGATGTGCAGTTTATCGCTACCTGGTCCTGCCCACCCATCGCCAACCCATCCCGCCCATCTATCAGCGACCCACCTGGTCAACACAGAGATAAAACCAGTGAACTCCGGAGCTGACCTTTGCCTGTGGACAGTGCCCCGTGGTGGTGCATACTCAAACAAATCCCCATTCGATTATGCATGACTTGCACAGTAAAAGCGTCTGGTCTCGCTTTTTTTGTTGTTGTTGTTGTTGTTGTCGAGTTGTGAGTGTAATGTGTTGTAAAATATTATATTAATGTAGTGTAGTGTTCACTGTTGATCATCTATAATTTTCCTTTCTTTATTGTTTTACAGCACGTTCATAAATAATGGAGAACTTCATTGTAATGCACCAGAATGAAAACAATTTAGACAATAAAGACGGGCTGTTTCGATCCCGCCTGTCAGGCCCGACCCAGGATGTGCCGCATACTACTTAACACACAGACGGGGAGAACCGGTCACACGTCATCCCCAGTATGGGAATCAAACTCTCGTCTGAATCAAACTCTCGTCTTTTGCTTGGTAGGCAAAGAGTCTAACCATTATAACAAAGACTCTCTTCGGTCCTTGAATCAAGAGTACATGTGCCCTTAGATTTAAATTCATCAACATGTGCGACTCTTGCTGTAGTTTCCGGTTGTGGGTCATGGCAACAAATGCGCCAAGCGCACGCCAGCAGGGGGTACAACAAAATATGTCATAACATGCAAAGCATCAATGTCCACATTTGTGCATGAATGGTACTCATTGATTAACGACAGAAGGTCGTGCGTGCGTACGTGCGTACGTGCGTGCGTGTGTGTGTGTGTTTGTGTGTGTCTCTGTGTGTTTATGTGTGTGTGTGTGTGTGTGTGTGTGTGTGTGTGTGTGTGTATGTGTGTGAGTGTGTGTGTATGTGTGTGTGTGCGTGTTTGTTGACAAGTGCGCGTGAGTGTATGTATTTATCATGCCGCATCAATTTTCTCTTTGTGGAGATCAATTAACTGTTATCGTATCGTATCTTACCTTATCTTACCTTATCTCAATTCCCACTCTTCTTTTCTCTTCTCTTCTCTTCTCTTCTCTTCACTCTAATGCAGCAGCTGCACACTTTATTCTTTTTTCCTGTTCTGTGGGCAGTAAGCCAGAGGTGCAAACACAACATGGCGGTGTTTATGTCGGCTGACCGAGGAGTAAGCTCCCCTTTGCCATGGACACAAGACACGCCGCCTCAAGGCACGCTTTGAGAACCTCATATTGATGTGAGATTTTTTAAAGACTGCAGCTCAGATTTCCCCTTATCCTCACTGTCTTTTTATCTCCGTGTCTCTCACTCACACACACTCTCTCTCTCTCTCTCTCTCTCTCTCTCTCTCTCTCTCTCTCGCTCTCGCTCTTTCTCCTTTTCTTTTGCACCCTCTCGCTTTGTCTGTCTGTGTGTCTTCTGTCTGTCTCTATAAATATCTTTTCACTCTTCTATCCTTTTCATCTTTCTTACTCTACAATTTTTTTTCTTTATTGTTTTACAGCCAGTTCATAAATATTTTAACACTTCGTCTTAACACACTCATCAGAATTTTAGTCACTGCACAGTATAGCAAACTATGCACTTAAGGGATGTTCACCAGATAAGGCCGTGTGTCCACTAAACCAGAAACCCACCGACGGTAAGTCGTCCGTCTCTCAGGACATCGGCAGTTGAAGTAGGGCACCGGTCGCTTTTTTAAACTTAAGCAATCAATAAAAACTCCGTTTGGATATGTCCATCAAAACAACCCGACATCCCCAGATAGAAGATGGGTCGGTTTGATTGCCACATGCGGCATTTTAATCGGGCCGTATTGTGCCTTATGAGCTGTAGGTCCAACTAGGGCTCTAAAAAATTCTAATTATTATTTCGGATGAAAAATATATTTTCATATTCGTATTTGGCGTCCCATATATACCAAAAGTAACGCGTGTGTTAACCAAATTGTTGAAATGCATAATAACACACTGTGGACAAACACGCCGGAGACGAACATAACAAATTGCCTCCTCCCGACAAAAAAAAATCGGGTCGTTTCTGTTTTGGCGGACACGCGACCTCAGAGGATTTACAAGTTTTAAAAGGGTTCTCAGCCTTACAGGGCTTCTTATAACTGGCTTACAGAGATACGTACAATCTTACAGGGGTTCTCGCTTTCTTAGAAGGGTTCTCACGGTCTAAGAGGAATTCTCAAAATCTAGGAGAAATTCTCAAAATCTAGGAGGAATTCTCAAAATCTTAGAAAGGTTCCGGTTTCTTTCCACCTTCAAGAAAATCTTTCTTGTGATCTCAGTGTCTAGACAAGAGGCCATTTTCTGAACTTGCGGGCTGAAGTATAGTGTACATGGTTGAGTTTTCAACTTGGCAGTGATGGCCCTGTTAGTCATTGAGTCTCTGAATCATGCCATCGTTCATTCCTCCTCGCATTAATTGAACTACCTCGCGCTCATTATTGTTCGGATCATTGGCCGACTGATCGAATGACTGTCTGGATGACTGACCTACTCAACAGTTTACTCAGTCAATAAACCATTCGATTAATAATTTTATCAATTCTCCATTCACACACTAGTTTTAACGCTCACAGACTTGGTCTTTATGTCCCTCGCTATTTATCTTTTTGTGTTTTTTCATTGAGTCTCTCTCTCTCTCTCTCTCTCTCTCTCTCTCTCTCTCT
>NW_004798663.1:73067-74430 GCF_000002075.1 Aplysia californica | reverse complement strand
GGCTCAAGTGGTTCTGTGGTTACGGTGTTTGCCTCTCATTCAATATGTTCCGGGTTCGAAACCTGACAGCGACTGAATTTTTTCCTCGTAAAATCCTCTCCTTTCACCCCCTTTCCTGCTCTCTAACCATGTTCTGTCGTCTGCTAAAGCACTTTCTTCTCCACTTTTTGCCCCCTCCCCCCTCCCTCATCTCCTCTCCCCTTTGCCTCCTCTTCTTGGTCCTGGCTCTTTCTACAGCCTTTCTACTTTTATCTCTTGGCTCCTTCTTACTGCTGTCTTTCAGGCACACCCCAGATCTTATAGTAGGTAAGATCTCACAGCTAGCCTTCTCGGATTAGGGCGAAAAATCTTGGAGGTGCCGTGCGCAAGTTGTGCACTGTAAAAATCCCCTGGTGGTCCATTAATCGATCAGAGTAGGCTTTGTGCGCCACCCAGGCAAAATTAAGAAATTTCTACCAAACTGAAAATGTTTAATGTGTCCCGCACGCTCACGCGACCGTTTGGAGTTGCGAGCGAGGTAAAACACTGACCAAAACAAAAAGGAAGTTGCTTTAGAATGGGTTTTTTTCGGTTTATTTGTTTTTGTAAAAGGGGGCTCTCGTGGCCTTGAGGTTAAGGTGGTAGCCTCTCATTAATAGGTCCCAGGTTCGAATCCAGGTAGTGACCGAACAATTTTCTTCTCTAAAATTGTCTCCTTTCACCTCCTTTCCGGCTCTCTAGTCTCTAGCAATGTACTGTCTGCTTTCGTCCTCTTTCTGCCCCCATCCCCTCACCTCCTTTGCCCCTTCCTCTGGGCTCCTGATTCTTTCTACAGCCTTTCTACTGCTACTCCTTGGCTTTTTCTTACTGCTGTCTTTCAGCCACACCCCTGATCTTCTGGTAGGAAAGATCTACACCTAGCCTTCTCTGACAAGGGCGAAAAATCTCGGAGGGCCCGTGTGCAAGTTGCGCATGTTAAAGATCCCTTGGTGGTCTAAAATCGATAAGAGTAGGCTTCGGCCGCCACCCGGGCAAAATTTAGAATTTCCTACCAACTGAAAAAGTTCAATGGGTCCCGCAAATGACCTTATGCTGTTGCGAACGCCGTAAAAACACTTACAAAAACAAAACAAAATTGTAAAATATTAACCATTATCTTTTTATTTTTCTCTCCATAGTTTGTTCTGCTCCATCTCGTTTCTTCATTTCAACTTTTTTCCTGCTCTGCAGAATCTCCCCTCTTTTTTGCCTCTTTTATCCCCCTCCCTTTGGTCTCTTTTATCTGTCTGTCTCTGTCTCTGTCTCTGTCTCTGTCTGTCTCTCTCTTTCTGTCTCTCTCTTTCTTTCTCTCTCTCTCTCTCTCTCTCTCTCTCTCTCTCTCTCT
>NW_004798663.1:69568-70988 GCF_000002075.1 Aplysia californica | reverse complement strand
AAAGAAAGAAAGAAAGAAAGAAAGAAAGAAAGAAAGAAAGAAAGAAAGAAAGAAAAAAAAGGGAGAGATACAGGAAGAACAGTGACAAGACAAACAAAGAAATTAAGAAACATTTATTTTTCCAGTTTTCCAGGAAGCTGATTCAGTTAACAAGTCCAGGCTTCAGACCAACAGTGCATCAAAATAACAAACAACAAAGACACATACTATTACAACTATCAACTAGCCCAGCCGTCCTAACCGCTGTAAGGGATAATTTAAGGAAGAATAGGGCGGATAGCGGTTCCCACACTCTAGGTAGACTGAAGGAGAAGGGGAAGGGGATCCAAAGAGGAGAGGGGAAACACAGCCATCTGTGCGGACCAGTCCGACGGATCGCCAACCAGATTATGATGGAGACTATAAGCAGACAGACTCTGGGATGGATCCTGAAAAGGGGGGGGGGGGGGAGACCAGAGATGGACATGTTCCGACTGGAGTGACCCCAACACAGTGGACAAGTAAGACAAGTAAGTAAGTAAGTAAGTAACTAACCTAACTGTTGACCTAAATACCCAACCAGACCAGGCGTGGCTTACCTCGAGCAGACGGAAGTGACATCACACACAGAAGACACGTCAGCAGCACCCATGCTGGGGACATTCTGGTGAAGCAATATTCCATGACGTCTTGGGGTTCATCTACAATCCACACGTCTGGCAGTTGGGCTACAATCCACAGGTTTCGATGTCCATCTCGAATTTAACACAAACCACCACTGGGCACGACGCGGCGGGCTGCTTTAATGAATTACATGTAATAATCCACTTCTAAATCCAGCAGCGCCACTGTGTTGTCGATGTACTCCATTGTGAACTGTCGACAATGACTTAGATCTATTAAATTTTCACAAAATTAAAAGTGTTGGAATTCTAAATCTGGTTGTTACAATAAGTCGAGTGGATAAATGAACCCCAAGATTCGCTCACTAACTCTCCTTTATTTAGGGAATAGATGATCCTTAATTTGTTCGGGAAAAGACAAGGCAGTGTATTCTGCTTTCGGAAAAAATGAAAATGAAAATATCAGAATAATGTTTCCTAGAGTAATAAATAGACGGGTGGATGGGTCGGTTGGTGGATGGATAGATGGATGGAGAGAGGGATGGATGGATAAGTAGGTTGATAGGTGGGTATGTAGGTAGTTAGGATGGATGGATAAATCAAACCTGCAAGTCTCTCCAGCTGAGCTCTATTGTATTAAAAATAACCCTTATTGTGAGTATGCTGGTTTAATAGAATGTAAGGATTATCACCCTATCTCTACCATCCTACCCCCCCCCCCCGACGTACAGAAACCATACAATTCGGAAGCTGAATTTCTATAAATAGCAACTGTACGTGTGCATTCCACCATTAGACGGTTACACTCATTTCAGCTG
>NW_004798663.1:66845-68156 GCF_000002075.1 Aplysia californica | reverse complement strand
CAAAACAAAAAACAAAAAACGTCCGCTGTATCTTCCTATCATATTTTCTTAACATTTAGACACTATACCCAGAACTGAACGTCCTCCGTTTTAGTGCTCTGACATTCTACCTACCCCACAAATTATGATCTCCCCCACCACTACCGTTGCCACCGACATTACCATTACCCTCTACCCTTGTGCTCTCATATACCTTGCCTACCGCACCAAAACCAACATACCACAATGACATACCCTACATACACCACCATCACCACCATATACCCTACCTACTTCACAACCACCACCATCACCACATACCCTATCTACTCCACAACCACAACCACCACCATCACCACCATATACCCTACCTACTCCACAACCACCACCTCCACCATCACCACATACCCTGCCTACCTCACCACCAACACCACCACCGCATATCCTACCTATTCCACAACCACCACCACCACCGTCACCACATACCCTGCCCACCTCACTACCACAACCACCACGTACCCTAACTACCCAACCACCACAACCACCACAACCACTACATACCCTCCCTGCCCCTTCACTACCATCACCACTGCCATCACTGCCACCACAACCACCATCCCCACCACCACCACATACCATAACTACCCCGTCGTCACCATCCACCTTAGTGCTCTCACATACCGTATCTACTCCACCACCACATACCCTGCCTACCCTACCTCCACCACCTCTACCATCACGGCTACCAGCACCTTCGCCACCACAACATATCCCAACGACCCCACAATCACCCTCCGCCCTTATGCTCTCACATACTCTACCTACCTCACCACCACAACCACCACCACATACCCTAACTACCCCACCACCACCACCTCTACCAACACCACCACCACCACATACCCTAACTACCCCACCACCACTACCTCTACCAACACCACCACTACCACACACCCTAACTACCCCACCACCACCACATACCCTAACTACCCCCCCCCCTCCACATACCCTTCTACCCTACCACCACCACCACCACCAAGCGGTACTTCGCTCACCAGGCCTGCTGGTTACACAGTGTTGCTGGAGTACTTCCTTTAAATTTAGCTTCCGATAATTGGGAAAACATGCGCAGCCTCCGGACAGATGTTCTGGCAATTTGAACGTCAGTCAGTTCGACTACAAGATAAAATGCCTGAGAATTGAGCACAATTTGCGCCAGAAACCGATTGATCGCTTACGTGTGCGTGTGTGTGAGCTTGCGCGTGCACTTCGAACACACATACTCAAAATACACACATAACATACACACATACGCATACGCTCGGGCAGACA
>NW_004798663.1:64999-66299 GCF_000002075.1 Aplysia californica | reverse complement strand
CCCCCCCATATCGCCTTCTATTTTTAACTCACAGATGAACTTACCCTTACACTACCCAACTTATCAATCCTTATCCACTTATCCAGACCACCTTCATGCGAAGACAAAGTAATGAAAGCTCGCTCGTTTTTTTTTGCCCCCGATCTGAACAAGTTTTAGACAACACATTGTTAACTCTTGCTAGGCGTAGGTCTATTTGCTCTTTTGTTCCAACACGTGCTGTTGAAAATAACATGGTTTAACATGTTTATCATAAAAACGAGGGGTTTCAAACTGCAAGCTTGTATTACCCACCGACATTATCACCAAGAATTTTTTTTTTTAATCAGCGTTTGAAATATTTTGAGGATACAGCAAATTACTCGTAGTATAGAAAAGCAGATAATATATTTATGCTAAACGAGAAAACCAAGAAAAAGCAATAGTACAGTGTTTAGTGAATAGACGTGTCGACTTATAAGAGTTAATGCAATGTAGCTACAAAAAGTTCTATCTGCTCAGTGACTAGTTTCCAGAAATTTGACGTCAACAAAATTTGAGTTTCACAAGCTTTTTCGAATGCTATCCTTTGAATATCTTGATAATGACTCCGAATAACCTTATAATTTTGATAGAGCAGATAGAACATAATTTGGTTTCTGACCTAACGGTCTTATAAGTAACTCAAAACAGCCAGAAAGGTAAGATAGAACTTTCTAATTCCAAGGTAGCGAACGTACATCCACACTTAAGTCGTGCTGTAAAAAAATCCCAGAACGAACAGTACATTTAATTTATAATCATAAACTAACAAATTCCAACAGGAAGACCTAACTAACACCACCAACACATTCCTGTTTCCCTGGTTAGAATTTGATATATTTCTAGAAGGTGATCTACACATATGACCGAAAGGAAGGAACACACTTGTAGCTCAACCAAATAAAGACTCACAAAAATAAACCGGGTCAAAATCGAAGCCAAATACGAAATAAATACAGGACGATCAGATCATCAGGTACGTAGAAGCCGCGCGGAAAGAAGCAAACACCGTCCATCTAGCCATCCTATCAGGCAATATCTGATCGTCTTCTCAGGGGTATACCTGGCATAGGCGTAGCTCCCGCCGCAGAGGTTGTACGAGGGACAGAGGGGCGTGAGAGAGAGAGAGAGAGAGAGAGAGAGAGAGAGAGAGAGAGAGAAAGAGAGAAAGAGAGAGAGAGAGAGAGAGTATGTGTGTGGGCTGTGTGGATGGGTGTGAGTGTACCGTGTGTATGTATGTGTCTGAGTGAAAGAGAGAGATGGAGAGAGAGAGAGAACG
>NW_004798663.1:63391-64787 GCF_000002075.1 Aplysia californica | reverse complement strand
ACCCATACACACACAGAGAGAGAGAGAGAGAGAGAGAGAGAGAGACAGAGACAGAGAGAGAGAGAGAGAGAGAGAGAGAGAGAGAGAGAGAGAGAGAGAGAGAGGTGTACGCACATACATTAAGTACGTGTGTGAGATGGTTTAGCTATCTATCGTCAGCAGGCTGAATGGAGAAGCAATTTTGAACGTTTTGCCGTTACCCCAGAAGGTGTCATGACTGGTTCGAATCCTAAGAGGGCGGGTGGGTAAGAGAAGGAGGGAATATGGTGTGGACTTGGCTGGAAAGTGGAGTGCAGGGGTGGCATTAATTATAACAGATGGTAGAAACTTTATATTGGATTCGTTTTTCAACTGTAGTGTAAGCCAGTTCAAAGTTTTTAGCATGTTCGATGCAGGATCTTTCTTCTTTTTCTTCAATACTAGTATCGCTGTGTTATTTTGGGTCACTCACAAATCCCTCATTCTATCATATGAGACAAAAGACAAAACAGAAGCGTTATCGTCAAGTTTTGACTAGACGAGAGAGACATAGAGCATCCATGCAAAATCGGTTGAAATTAGGTGCCTTTATCTTACTGATTCCTCTGAGACCAATGTACATGCACCGAATAAAATGATTTACTTGATTGTTCACGGGTATGTTTAAATCAAAATAGATACCAAAGCTCTTGGCATTGTTGGAAAAGGATACGTGTATCTCCGATTTCTAAATGGTTTCTATTTACGTCCGTGGTTTTTTGTGTATTTCGAGTGCAAGTGTTTGTGTATACATTGTAAATTGTACTGCTCCTGAAACTGAACTTGGGGAACACCAACATTAAGAATGATGGAGTGAGCTCAAAGTTCGGAGAAGATTACATCACATACAGACTGGCACGAAAAAGCAGCAAGAGAACAATAATCCTAATGCAAAGAGACAACCATGGCAAGAGTACGGAGAGAAGCTGCAGAAACTTTGAACGAACAGACCCAGAGAGATTTATAAACGTGTGAAATCAATGAGACTGCAGAAAGAATCGTAAGACCCAACAGCTGTGATTAATGACAAGCACAGGGAAACTTAATCAATGCCATTGAGAAGATCAAAGAACAGATGACACGACATCATCAAGGCTTCTTTACATGTCCAGAGGCCAAGGGACGAACCAGGTCTCAACGAACATTCTTGAAGGAGGAAGAACCGGCTGTACTGAAACCGGAAGTCCAGAGGGCAGTTAACACAAATCCCTACAACAAAGCAGCTGGTAGTGATGAGAAGTTACAGAAAGTTCCAGAAAAGTATACCATTTGAGGGTAACTGCTAGACAACGTCAGATCTATGTTCTCTATCAACAGGAGCGCAATGTGCACAAACGGAGGTTTATGTATGTGTGTGTGTGTGTGTGTTGGGGGGGGG
>NW_004798663.1:60911-62438 GCF_000002075.1 Aplysia californica | reverse complement strand
TAAATATTATTACTGGTATTCTTTTATTTTTATTATTATCAATATTACCAGTATAATTATCAGGAATAATTACCTCGGGGGCATCTTAAATTATCTAGGCACAGAAAATGAGATAGAGAGATCGAGACAAGAATTCAAATTGCGTTCTTTATCATTTATTACCAGCTAGCGTCACCCCTGACCTACCCGGATACATACCAACTTAAACCAAGCCAGACCAGTCAGTTATTATCTTTGTATCAACTGTAACAGTCATACAGTGCCAGACTTAGACTCATGACCAACCCCAAGAAAATAAACTGATATCATGCGAAATGAGGAGTCTCAGGAAGCTAGTAGACAAGACCGTCAGAGTCAGAGTCAGTGCCTGCAACTCAACAATCAGAGAAACTATGGGTAACATACCAGTCCAACATGGAAAGGCAATTAACGGACGGAATGCCAGTGTAGTTATACAAACAAAAGGAATTTTTTAAAAAGACATTCATAATAACCCCAACTTAAAGCAATCTCTCTCTCTTTTTTTTTGGGTAAGAGTTTTACGGCGCTCGCAACTGCATAAAATCATATGAACGCGAAGGACACATTAAACATTTTCAGTTGGTAGAACATTTAGAATTTTGCCCGGGTGGCGGCCGAAGCCTACTCTTATCGATTTTAGACCACAAAGGGATCTTTAACGTGCGCAACTTGCACACGGGTCCTCCAAGATGTTTCACCCCTGTCCGAGAAGACTAGGTGTAGATCCTTCCTAGCAGAAGATCAGGGGTGTGGCTGAAAGACAGCAGTAACAAGGAGCCAAGGAGTACCAGTAGAAAGGCTGCAGAAAGAGTCAGGAGCCCAGAGGAGGACGCAAAGAAGGTGAGGCAAAGTGGAGACGAAAGCAGACGTCAGAACATTGCCAGAGAGCAGTAAAGGAGGTGAAAGGAGACAATTTTAGAGAATACATTTTTTTTCGTCGCTACCTGGATTCAAACCCGGGACCTTTGAATGAAAAGCCAACACCTTCCTCTAGGCTACAAGAGCCCCCCCACACCCCCCACCCCGGGCAATCTCTGTCTTTTTCCTTATTCTGTCCCGTCCCTGCCCCCTTATCCCCCCCTCCCCTTCCCTCTTTCCACCTTTTCAAAACTCCCCCATCGCTTGCTGTGTGTGTGCTTGTTCTGTGAGTGAGTTCCCTCTCGGAAACGAATCCGGCCATGGCGTGCTATTACCGTGGAAAGCACTTTGCCGTCACACGCAGAAGACCTGAGTTCGAAGCCCGTGTGTGTGAGGGGGGGGGATTTTTTCTGGGAGGGTGCTGCTATCTGACGGCACCTCAATCTCTCCTACACTTGTTTATCGAACGTACACCCGGTGCACGTATCTCTTAACACCCTCGTCTTCAGAAATCTCCCTTTTCTTTCATTTTCAGCTTTATTTTAAAGTATCTTTTTTTTCAAAAAGTGTATTCTCTCTCTCTCTCTCTCTCTCTCTCTCTCTCTCTCTATCTCTCTCTCCTCTCCCTCTTTCTCTCTCTCTCGGTGT
>NW_004798663.1:48866-57084 GCF_000002075.1 Aplysia californica | reverse complement strand
AACCAAACCAAACAAACAAAAACACGGCTATACACAAATCTATTCCAAGCAACTTCGTCTCCACTTGCATTTTGGCCACTTTAATCAACGACTGGAGAGTGCTAGAAGTTAGAGCGATTGATTTCTACGAGTCTTAGGCCGGTCCCAGAGTGACTCTGTAGGTCTGACATGAAGCTCGCCTGACGCACGCCGTGTGCGTGTTAGCACAGCCGCACTGTGGGTTGGCGCCTGTGTCTCAGCGAGCGCAAGGAGGGTAGCCGATTTAGGGTGTTGTGGTGGGGTGGGGGATAGTAACAGTTAATTTCTTTCTTTTGTCTGATCTCTGTCAAATCGGCTTGCCCAGCCTCTTTTTATGGAACTAAGCTTAAAGACCCTACAAGGTTATTTTAGTAACAATCCGTCACAACAATAGGTTTCTACTTCGCAGCTTTTACATTTTAAAAAATATATAATTTATTGAACCTGGTGTGAAAAAGGATCGGTGCTTCAAAGGTGGACATCTCGAAGAAAGATCAGAGGCAAGATAAAGTGAAATCGCCATTGATTACATAAGACCTTCTCTTTTAGACTTTGTTACAATCTTTGCATTTTAGCATATAAAGAGTTCATCGACAGAGTGTTAGAGAGAGAGAGAGAGAGAGAGAGAGAGAGAGAGAGAGAGAGAGAGGAGGGGGAAGGGAGAGGGAGAGGGAAAGGAAGAGGTATTGTAACGAGGGAGATAGTGAAAAGGGGAGAGGGAGGATGAAAAAAAGAGAGACTGAGAAAAGCGAGGAAGAGAGAAATATATGAAAGTGGAAGAGAACTCCAGCACATGTTTGATAACACTCTTACCGCTATGTAATCTCAAAAGCTGTTGCATTTTTTTCTGTTGTAAAAGTTGAGAAACGTCCCCAGGCCTGACATGTCTATCTCCCATGCCATCTCATGAGCTCATCTTGGTTCCCATGTGGCTAAAAACAGTCTCTTTGTTTTCATGTCTGGATTTTTCCTCCGTCTCTCTCTCTCTCTCTCTCTCTCTCTCTCTCTCTCTCTCTCTCTCTCTCTTCCTCTCTCTCTTTCTCTTTCTCCCCTTTTTTTAAATCTGCGAGACAGGGTGCATGTGTATATCATTTCTGTTTGCGATCGATGCAACTTATTTATTTGGGGGCTTCAGCTTGTTAGTTCTTGCTGCTGTGTTAAGTAAAGCTCTTTCTGTCTGCTGCTGTGAATCCTTCCCCTATCTTCCACACCCCCTCTCCCACCACTACCCTGCCCCCACCCCCCCATTTTGCTTGCTTTGTAAATCCTGTTTAGTTTTCGTCACCCTCATACACGTATCTTGTTGTTGTTGTAGTTGCTGCTGTTGGTGGTGTTGTTGTAGCGGTCATTCTTGTTACTGCTATTGTTATCGTGATTGTTGAACATGATATAGTCATAGTGGACTCTGTGTTTGCTGCTGCATCTTTAGATACTTCTTGGTGTCAATTCTTGCAAGTCAGCAAATTTGTTCATCTCAGGGCAGAAATCCCTTTTTTTAAAAACTGCAAAGAGAGACACACAGACAGACAGGCACACAGACAGAGTGAGCGAGCAAGTTATCGAAAGAAAGAGAGAGAAAGAGATAGAGATAGAGAGAGAGAAAGAGAGAGAGAGAGAGAGAGAGAGAGAGAGAGAGAGAGAGAGAGAGAGAGAGAGAGAGAGAGAGAGAGAGAAAGAGCACAAGATAAAAATGAAGAAACAAAACTAATGTTTCGCAATTCTTTTTAATGCTCAGAATAGCTCATTAGATAATAAACGATTGTTTTATACATGGATTTGTCTTTTGCATGGTCACGTGGGGTAAATACAAAGATGTACATTAAAGAGAATTTTCTTCTTTTTCAAGTGTTGTTTTTTAAAGGCAAGTTTCACAGCATTAAAAAAGCGACATTGTTATAAATTATTAGAAGATCACAAAGTCATATACAGCGTATAATAGGTGCCTGTAAAAATCGCACACTAAAATAAACATTTTACAGATAGAGAAAAAGAAGGAGAACAACAATAACACAAGTAATAACAATATACAACAGTAATGTAACAGCAGGAGTTACCTCTGAAATAACGACAGCAACAACATAACAGTATGAACAAATAACAGTAAAGTATCAACAATGATAAAATGCATTAGCTGAGAGTAGCAGCAGTTACAAGAACATCCTTACTCACTAATGATGGAGGGTACGATTCGAACCCCTGTTTTACGTGGAAAGGATTTTAATGGAAAAAATGAACATTCTACTTGTAACTGAACAAAAACTGCTTTGTCATTGAGGGTTTAAATAATCATTGGTGAACAACATTTTAAAGGAACAAATGCAGACAGGAGAGATTATTTGTGGTGTAAACATTTTACACCATCTTAGACCTAAATTTTGATGATTTATGGAGAGAGTCGCTCTTTTCCTGCTGTAAGGGCCAACCCGGGAAGATTGGGATACAACATCCATGGAGACATATGGAGATGTTTGATAAAAAGACTTTCCACCTCAGACAATATAAATTATAATAATGCCTTCCGCTGGCAACAGCAAACGTATAAACTACCCAGTGTCTAACAGCAAACGTATAAACTACCCAGTGTCTAAATAAAAGAGGATCCATTTAAAGGGCAGTGATCGACTAGGTCATGTTGAGACCAATTTCAGCTTAAAACAAATATAATTCAACCAGGTTGGATGTGAAATCCGTCAATACAAAGGAAATCAATTTGCTTGTTCTAGAAATGTCAAGTTGAAATATTTTTAATTAAAACAGAGTAAAACTCATTATTTGCAACTTTTTAAAATTCACCGATAATTTGTTTTTGTGACATTTAAGAACATATTTTATAGAAACTAACATTGCCAAATAAAGTAACAATTTGAATCGTACAGATTTCAACACAAGTTAAGGACCACCTTGACAGACAGCCCTGATTTTTAAAAATTCCGAAAAAAAAGACAGCAAGGAATGTTTCGAATTGTTTTGCTCTTAAAGTGTTAATGGGTTACCCATGCGTGCAGCACGGAAATCGTCGGGGAATTTTAGCCAAATTTGCTGTTTTTTTTATCGACTTGTATGCCACACCACGGACATTCCCCCGTTAAAATTTCTGGTGCACGTCACAAACGGACGTACGGTCTCGAGCTGTGCTCACTTTGGTGGCAATATAATTTATAAGCCGCCGCTTATGCAAAATTCAGTATCGCATCAATATGCCACTAAAATGAGAGACTTTGGTCGTACCAGAGCTATGGCATGGCTTCAGGATTTTGTCAGCCCTGGAAGTTGCCAGAAGGCTTGCTGTGCCACACTCTGTCCTGTCATCGTCCGCCTCAGGCAACGCCATCAAGCCACTGGATCAGTCTAAAAACGCCCACGTGCAGGCCGACCCAAGAAGTATGTCGACCCACTCAGAGTGTTTGCAAATGGTCCTTAACTTATGTTGAAGTCTATAAGTTCCAGCTGTTAAGCATTTCTATCCAGACAAGCTTGAATACACGTACGGCTGGACTTTTTAAATAACACTGAGGCATGTTTCTGGGTCTATTCCTTAGACCAGTGGTTCAACATCGTGTTTCAACTGTTTTTTGTTGGGTTTTTTTAACAGGAGAAACAAAAAACTTTTATTTCTTTATGCTCGTAACCCTGAATCTGAAATTCAGATATTTAATATATTATGACGTAGTACGATGGTATTATGTAACCCACTTTTTAAAATGCTTTGTTACATAAGTTACTGCATAATATAGACATTTGAGATTTGCCCAATTCCTAGTGATTCAATGACGGCGTCTAGGCGTTTGAATAAAAAACTGTTTGATTGTTCGTGGGTTGTTTTCATACACTCAGTCAAAAAAACACAATATGATTAAATTGAGAATGTGTTGACTGTTTATTTATAAGCTTTCGGCTTTAAGGTGTTGTTCAAACCTTTCTTGCAACCATACAAGGTCCTCACTTGATGCATGGAGTGTAGCCCTACCCTGCTGGAACCGGGCGTCCTCCACAGCATAATCCTTTCTTCTCCCCCCTCCCCTCCACACACACACATACAACATCTCTACAACTTTGTCAGTCCGGTGAAATACCCATTTCTTGATTGTGACAGTTGGTGTTTTACCGTCCTTGTCCTGAAACCAGGCTTGGTGCTTTTAAGGAGTTAAGTTTAGAGTTTTACGTAAATTTAATAGAGCTTTTTAAAAATTGATATTTCTCGAATATGCTAGATGATTTTTTCATTTTAAAAAATTGATGACCTCTTAATTGAATTTCATTTGTGCAAAGGTTTGTGGAAATTAGTACAAAGATGGTAGAGTTATTGCCCTTTAAATTGGTCCTTTTTCTAAAGACATCCTGTATTTCACCACATACTCTGATAGGCAAGAAGATCGGCATCTTATTTGGAGCCAGTCTTTGGTAGGCCTACTGCAATGTTGGGCTCATAACCGAAAGAATGAGGATTCAAATGATGTTGTGTCTTAGGAAAGACACTTTACACCAATTTTCTTCACTTTACTCAGCTGGGAATGGGTTCCCTGTTACAGACAGCGAAAAATCTTCTCATATCGTTGAGAGCTTAAATGGCTGCTTGAAACTGCATGCTTCTTGGGAAGCCTTAAATATAATACAGATTATAAAGGCCACAGAGTTTGCTGTTGGGCGAATGCGCTATACAAATACTATTATTATTTATCATTACCAGCTGGAAATAGATCAGAGGAGTCTGTGAAGTAGGTCACTGTGCCACATGGTCAGCTCAAGTTATTGAAGTATAAGATAGAATGTATCGACAGCACTGGTGCTCCACCCTCCCTCGGCCGAGTGACATAGACATGAAGTGAGACACCAGCCACTTATCTGCAAGGCTTCTAGTGAAGTGTTGAAAAGTTGCATATGACAAAATTACTTCCTACGTAAAAAGAAGAATAACGATTACCTGAAAAGTTTTTCCCCAAACTGTAAAACGGTCTTTCCCATCTGAACTTTTGCAAAATGAGACATACAAGATGTAAAGTCCAAAATGTTATTTTGGTGTCAAAACCTGTACCCTCCATTAGCTGTTCAGCGTCAAAACGTTATGTGGTCAGACCTCGAGGGTTCCTGAAGTACTTGTATATCCATCAGTAATCTTCAGGTGCAGAAAAAGTTGCTTCTGGGAGGTGTCATTTCTCATTGCACGTCATGAGTTTAAAGCAGACTTCTGTGGGGCTCCACTGCTCTCGAAAAAGAACATCCTATTCTCATAGAATCTTTACCTTCTGCTATTTCAGAAAAGGAACACAAGGAGCCTCTTTTCACATGGTCGCCTGGCAGCTGTAGCCTGAGCGTTTGTCTATGAATATCTTTTCATAGTTGGCAGAAGTTCATAGTTTCGCCTGTTGGTGAGTAGTTGAGTATCAGTGACACGCACATATCCATCATCAACAGGACTTATCCGTGGTCCATGCATATAGATACGTCACTCACAGTTAATAACATTTAAGACTTCATAAGTTAAGACTTCCAGAAGTAGAGACCGTTTCTATCACAAAAATCCCGGGTTGGTATGCTCGATGATGGCTCTTTTGCAGTACTTCCGAATCATGGCGTAGGCCTCGGGAGATAGACAACAGTCCTGGACGTGTAGCTGCTGCAGCGAGGGACACCGGTACGCCACCAGCACCAGGCCCTTGTCTGTGATTGCGTCACATGACTTGACGCTCAGCTTCCGCAAGCTCGGGCAGTAGATGGACAGTGCATACAGCCCTTCGTCTGTGATGTCACACTTGCCGACATCTAAAGATTTGAGTCGGGGACAGTTCCGGGCCAGGAATTCAATGCCGCGGTCAGACACACCTTCACAGCCCCGCACGTTGAGGTACCGCAGTTTGCTGCAGTGTTTGGCGATGTGCAGCACACCCTCATCTGATACCTGTGAGGAACAAAGATGAGAGAGAATTATCGTAGTTGCAAAAGTTATAATAGCAGGTTGATTATAGTAGTTATTTAAGTTAGTGTAGCTTTTAAAGATACAACAAGCTAGTTCTTAAGGTTATTGTGGTTGTTAACTTAATAGAAATTGTTAAACTTACAGTTATGAAGTTGCAGACGCTATTGCAGTTTTTAAAGTTTTTTAAGTTATAGAAATTATTTAAGTCATAGAAGTTGTTACTGTTTTTTTTCATTTTTAAAGTTAAGGAAGTTGTTAACGTTAATATAGTTTTCAAAGTTATATATGAGTTGATTACTTTGGCGCTCCTCAGTGGCGACGAGGCTCTTACAGATCTGTGTGTTGCTCTTTAGAGAATATATCTATCTATACAACTCCAAAGGTCTTGGAATTAAATTCCTGCATGTGGTTGAATGATGCATCTGATGTGAATGTACATTTTGTCAGCTTTACTTCTCTTTTCATATTGAATTCTAATGAGAGTAATATATAATTTAGACCTTTTTATGTATACCTGCATGAGTTTTTATGGTCCTGTACAGCCAAGAAAAATTTCCCTTTGGGATTATAAAGTATTATCTTATCTCATCTTGTTGCAGAAATTGTTAAAGTCCAACATCCAACTAGACGCAATGGTTGTCATTTTGCCGGTTGCTGGTGTGTATCTTAACATCGTCAAGACTCGCCCGCATGAGAAACTACGAGCCTCCACCATTTGCGAGTAGCACAAAAGAAGAGAGTGAGCTATTTAAGTATTTAGTAAGTTCAAAACCCTACTAGTTGTAATGTACACCACTTCAAAGGGAGCCCTCAGTGACCCAGAAAGCTTTTTTCCTTTTTTTTTTTAAAAGCAGGTATTTTTACGCCCAAATCAACACAATTTAGGTAATTTAGTAGGTGGGCTTTCGATTCCGTCTATCAGGACCAACCCCATCTGAAAAGGATACAACATCCTTACTGAAAGATCAAGAAACTCGACACAAATTTCTCCCCACTCGGGAATCGAACTCGAGTCTCCTACGTGCGACAGCGAAGGGCTTAAACAGTACTCCACAGATGCCAGTCCCCACAAAATGCCAGGTTGGATGGAAGTATTTCACGAAGGTAAAGGAGAACAATTGGAACCCCACTCATATTTGAGCCTCGGGCTTCTGTTCGAAGAATCAAGTGAAAACTATGTCATAAGAAACTGAGAACATTGGTTACAGTAAGCTGTCCATGCAACAGACCACACGATAAATGTAAACAGGAATTTTTTTTTAACGTGTCATGGAGTGTGGAGACATTCCGACGTCATGACATTGGTAGTCATGTTTAGACATCCTAAAGCCTGCCTTCTAAATGACCTAAATTGTGTTGATGGAGACATTAAAAAAACAGCTGCATGTAAACATTTTAAATTAAAACCCAATGTCAGGATTTGACTGACCTTATCACACTTGGCCACACTGAGGTAGCGCAGATTGTCCCGTAGCTTGGACAGTTCCCTCATGCCCAGGTCTGTGATGTTGTGGCAGTCACTCACACTCAACTCCCGGAGACTGCACATTTCAGGAGGGGGGGGGGGCACAGAATATTTTAAAACACACTGCAGACTGATGATGATGATGATGACGATAATAAGAATAATAAAAGGCCCCAATAAAAAAATAATAGCCCCTAATAATAATAATAAATAATAATAATAATAATAACAATAGTTACAATGATTATGATGATAATCTATACCTATTATATTTGTGAACGTTCGTCACTTTGGCCGCCTAAAACTTCCGAACCACTTAACTTTTGATTTTGACAAAATCAATGGTGGTTCAGAATCATTTAAAGGGTGTACAGGGTTTTTTTGGGGAGCCTGAAGTCACTGTAGTTTGATTTTCAGCTTTTCGTTAGTTTCGTTTAGATCTAATCTTGGGAAAGTCCGTCTTCTAAGACGCCATTGTAAATAAGTGAGGTTTACGTTCACTAGCCGTGCGCACTGTGATTCCACACCTTTGAAATTCTTGAGTGTAAAACCACGAAAGTGGAATAGAGAATCAATATATTATCTATATTATCTAGACCTCCTAATTGTTTGAAACTCTCAAGATTTATAGCTCCATTCCAGTAGAGTGTAAATATAGAGCCTAGAAGGTCATTGACTTTCAATTGATGTTAAAGCGCCGATCTTTACTGTCATCGAAGGGGGGTCCAGCTAGATCTAGTTTTAACATTAAAGACAAACTTGATAGAAAGTGAGAGGAAGTACACTTTTCTCTGGCTTGTTTTCTGTTGTTTTGCTTTCTG
>NW_004798663.1:46474-48573 GCF_000002075.1 Aplysia californica | reverse complement strand
TGACCAGCGGACACCGGCGGAGGTAGAAGAACAGGAGCTGGGTGCACTGTGACGTAATAGTGGTCAGGTCCTGGTCAGTGACATGCTGGCAGTCGGTCATGTCCAGGTAGCGGAGGAAGATCCGCTGGAGGTGTCGGGAGGCGCTCTGTGACATCACAGACTCGGTCAGCCGGATACAGGTCACCAGCGGACAGCCTGGCGGGAGTGGTTTTAGTTTTAGTAAGAGTTTTACGGCACTTACAACACAATAAGGTCATATTATAAGTACCGAAGATTAGAAGTGTTACAAAAGAGTAACAAACACAAAAAAAAGAAGGAGGAGGGGAGATACAGAAGATAGATTTTTTTATAGGAAGGAAGGAGCAAACCACACCAGGGAACCCGCCAACCACCCACGGCGGGAGCGGCGTGGACGAGGTCGAGGTGGGTAGGAAGAAAAAGGGTGTGGGTGGCCGGAGGTGGGCAGGGAGAAAAAGGGTGGGGGGTACCGTAGGGTGGGGAGGA
The DNA here is from genome assembly GCF_000002075.1 of Aplysia californica. NCBI lineage: Eukaryota > Metazoa > Mollusca > Gastropoda > Aplysiida > Aplysiidae > Aplysia > Aplysia californica. The sequence goes on along the minus strand of NW_004798663.1, from coordinate 48,069 downwards.
CTATGTGGTTATTGGGTGGGTTTTAGTGAAGGTTTGTACACAAAATATGTCTGAAAATTGTGTGAGTGTGTGTGTGTGTGTAAGGGTTTGAGTGTGCGTGTGTGCATCAGTGTCACAATCTAGGCCTACTCAGTGTGTGTGTGTGTGTGTGTGTGTGTGTGTGTGTGTGTGTGTGTGTGTGTGTGTGTGTGTGTGTGTGTGTGTGTGTGTTTGAGTGTGCATGCGTGTCTGCGTGTGTGTGTGTGTATAAGTGTGCGTATGCCTCGGTGAGTGGGGGTATATCTGAGTGTGTTTGAGTGTATGTTTTGCGCACGTGCGCGTGCGAGTGTGTGTGCTTCGGTTTTGTTTTAGCAGAGCTTTTGCACACAGCCATGGCATACACAAATTCTTCACCACTTGTTAATTACGTCATGAGCACCGGTCCAGCAGCGCTGATGGAATGGCTGTTTCTGTTCCCTTCTTTTCTCAAACCAGAGATTTCTTTCAACTCGTTAGAGAACAATCTTTTTCTGCTAGGCTACTCTGTGCACACACGACACGTCACCCAATAGACGTGTTAAGTACGAAAGTCATACTCTTGCGACAAAGGTCACACTTAGTTGTTCTAGTGGTTCAGTGTTGCGGTGAGCACAATATACTGAACACGCCATGAGGGACGTTAAGAGAAACGGAAAGTTTGCTTCAAGGGGCACAACCGAGTTTTTATAACTCAATAACGCAATTGTTTCCCTTAGTATCGTTCTGGTCCAACATTTTATGAGAGCCCCTTATTCTTAGCACGTCTTCTTTTGCTCTTTCATGACATCAGACTGACTGTCGTGCTGGTGTAATCGAGAACGAGGAAGAAAAAAGTTGTTTTTTGTGTTTTGGTTAGAGTTTTTTGTTTTAGTTTTAGTAAAAGTTTTACGGCACTTGCAACACTATAAGGACATATAAGAGCCGAAGATTAGATGTGTTACAAGAGAGTAACACAAAAAAAAAAGAAAAAGGGAGAAAAAGACGATAGATATTTGTTAGAAAAGAAGACGCAAGCCACATCAGAGCACCCGCCAACCACCCATGGTAAGTGTTTTACGGCGCTCCCGACTGCATAAGGTCATATAAGAGCAGGATTCTGTGCGTGTCTTTAAAGTAGGAGATTGTTAAAACTAAAACACATTATATTGTTGAAACGATTCAGACAAATTTGGCAGAACGGAACGACAACTACCACCACCGCCATGATTCACGAATACCAATATCAACAATTACAACAACAAAAACAACAACAGCAGCAACAACAGAAACACTGAGGACGAAAACGCCACCAAGATCACGTTCACTATCACCATCATAGTTGAACAATAGGAAAAACAGAAGGAGACTTAGATCTAGATAAATAAATACACATAGTTTATGTGTATGTGTATGTGTGTTTGTGTGTGTGTGTGTGTGCGTGTGTGTGTGTGTATGTATGTGTGTATGTGTGTGCGTCTGTATGTCTGTGTGTATGTGTGTATGCGTGTGTGTGTGTGTGTGTGTGTGCGAGTGTGTGTATGTGTATGTGTGTGTATGTATGTATTTGTGTATATGTGTATATGCATGTGTGTGTGTGT
>NW_004798663.1:40487-46374 GCF_000002075.1 Aplysia californica | reverse complement strand
TGTGTGTGTGTGTGTGTGTGTGTGTGTGCATGTGTTTGTGTTAGTGAAAGGTAAAGTTTTATATAGTAACAACAACTACAACAACAACATCAACAGCAGCAACAACAACAGAGGCAACAACATGAACAAAAATAACAACAATAACAACAACAACAACAACAGCAGCAAGAACAACAAAAACAACAACAACAAAAACAACACCAACAACAACAACGTCAATACTTGTAAATACAGTTGACAGAGTTTACCTGTGACATCGAGATGCTCCAAATTGACACAGCGCGATACTGCCTCCGTGACGCCAGAGTTTGTGATCAGGTGACACCCCTGCATGTCCAGCACCCTCAGCTCAGGACATCGCTTGACCATCGTCTGTAGCCCGCGGTCAGTCAGTCGACAGCAGCCGTTGATGTTTACCTTCTCCACAATCATGCACACCTGAGCCGTAGGAAAATAGTTGTCGAACGATTGTCAAATGATCATAAAATTATTATCAAATGATTATCAAATGATTATCAAATTATTATTAAATGACTGCAAATTGATTATGAAATGATGTAAAGTAATCGTCAAATGATTATAAACAATGCTTGTGAAAAGATTATCAAATGGTTGTTAAGTGACAGTTAAATGATTATCAAATTATTGCACAATAATTGTCACATGATTGTCAGATGGTTACATCCCCATCAACATAAAGCGTTTAGATCAATAAGGAGGCGGGCTGCTTCAACCCAGCTTATCACGGCCGGTCTTTGCTAAGCCAAATAGTGAAATACAACATTTCGCAACACGTGAGTGCACAGCGATGACCTATCTTATATCTGAGAGGTTGTTGAGTTATTGTATTATACATGTTCAGCATTAGGGGGACTCGGTTGTTTGTTGTTGTTTAAAAAAAAAAGAAATTACAGCAATTATAAAATGCACTCCGATTTTATGAAACATTCTTGAACAGTCCATGAAAAATAGAAATTTCAATGGTGGTAAGTCCTAGAAGAGCTTAAAATGCGTTGTGGGATTTTTTTTCTCTTTATGACAGATCTTATCTTTCTCCTCCTCCTCCTTTTTCTTCTCCTTCTTCTTCTTCTTGCTTTTGTTCTTGCTCTTGTTCTTGTTCTTGTTCTTCTTCTGATCATGGTGATGCTGATGATGCTGATGATGATGATGATGATGATGAGGAGGAGTTGGAGGATTGTTATTGTAATAATTATTATCATTTTTACTATTTTTGTCAATATCATCATCATCATCATCATCATCATCATCATCATCATCATCATCATCATCATCATCATCATCATCATTTATTTCTATCGCCCTAGATATCTAATTGCCCCAGTATCCCCGTCCCGTGTCCCACCTTGGGCGTGTTGTAGCTGAGTCGCCTGGTGAGGTACTTGAGCGCCTTGTCGATGTCGATGTTGGGGTTGTTGATCACGATGGACGTCCACAGGATCGGGTGATCCCACACAGTGTTGTACCAGTGCCGACACACCTGGGGGGGGGTGGTGGAGCAGGAGGCAGAAGTGGAAGGAAATGAGAGCAGGTGGATGTGTGAAGTGGGTTTAGCGGTTGTTATGGTTGTGGGTTTCCTTTACATACTGCAAATCATTTGTATTTGGAGCTGAACTGGGAATAAAAATGTATATTATGCACAATAAATATAACGGCAAATAAAGAATGTCAAGAAAAAGAATGAGCCCCCTTCCCCATCCTTAGAAATCTTGATTAAAAAGAAAGCGACACCCCGTCCCCTATTCCCGAAAAAGCAACACAAATAAACAACTACATTCCTTGGAAGTAAACAAACGTTAACAAGCAAACGCAACACCCCAAAAAGCAACAACAAACAAATCAAATAACAACAACCACAACCACATCAACAGCAAAATAAAACTCGGAGAAAAAAAAAGCGGTCCAAAAATATAAACTAAGGAATTTAAACAGCTATCAAAAACTTCACCGTTAATGTATCTCTAGAGGTATATTCCTAAATACAACACACCTCACGGCGGGTGACAAGATAATCCAATAAGATGAGGAATTAAATATGGCTCGATCAACAACCAGAAAGAACAAACCCCACCCATCAGTCTTTGTTGGGAGCGTTCCACATTAAAGCTCTGATCGGCGTGGGTGGTTGGTGGGCCCTCTAGTGTGGTTTGCTCTTTCTTTCCTATCAAACATAATATTAATTGTTCGTATCTCTCCACCTTAATTTCTTTGTACGTTACTCTCAAGTAACACCTCTAATCTTCAGCGTTAATATGACCTATATTTGTGTTGACTGAAAGGAAATTATGTGAATGTAGGTGCAGTAAAATGATTATTTCATCAACTCTGAAAACGAAAACGTGCAGTGGGTGATTGGGGGGAGGGGGGGGGGGGGGTTGAAAGTTGATTTCCCGGACTTGAGAAGATCGAACATATATCGGATTGGAAGACAGAAAAAGTTTACACAGTAATGTACTATCAAACGTACGAGTAGGATACACAATGTACTTTCTTTCCTTTATAGTGTCTGGCAATTGCCCCCCCCCCTCCTCCTCCTCCTCCCTTTTCCCTTCTTACTCTCCTACAACTGAGCAGAGTGTCCTGGTTTCCAAATGACGTGTTCGCGACAAGTAATACTTTACAATCATATAAAACAGTTACTACGTCTGAGACATCAACAATATCATCATCATTGTCAGCAGCAACAACAGCAACAACAAAAACAACATCAGCAATATCATCAACAAAAAACAACAGCAACAACAATGAAAAGTGTATCTTGACATGAATCTTACCTGGGCACATCTACAAAGGCAATCTGTGGGTAGGTGGGCAAGAATTTTCAGCAGCAGATCATTGGTTAGTCTCTCAAATGGGCGGGGCTTCGGGGTGGTAGGCTGTTGTGAAGGCGAGGCTGGCGACTGGCGGTTGTGGGTCTGGCGATATTTGAAGAACAAGTTGAACGTGACATTTTCTATACGTCTATGTGGACACACGGCATTGGCCAAGAAAATGTAAACTTAAAAAAAAGCACCCGTTACGAATATATACAGCGTTGAAAACCTGTCTCCCAGACATTAAAATTTGCTCTACTTTACCGACAGCGTCATCATTTCACGTCTTCTCATCATTACTACCATTATAATATTTATTGTCCTTCCTCTCCTCCTCCTTCCTCTTCTCCTTCTCCCCCCACTCCTCTTCCTCTTCCTCCATAAATTCATCTTCATTAGCATCATTATCACCAGAAACATGCACAGCAGCAGCAGCAACAGCAGTAGTTAAAGCAATAAATATACCAAAAACAACAACAAACACATCATCACCAGCAGCAACACAAACCAAAGACACTATTTTATCGCAAAACTACTTGCTTTGCGAATACAAAATAACTCAGACATCAACAAACACAAGAATAAGAACAATAACAACAACAACAACAACAACAACAACAACAACAACAACAACAACAACAACAACAACAACGATGACGACAACAACGAAAATTTATTACAGAAACGACAATAATAACAATAAGAACTACTGCCGTTCAGTTACCATTCCAGACAATACAGTCACTATCTTCCACAAAAGAGTATGATGTCATTGTGTCCAGACACCCTCCCCCCTCCCTTTCCACACCCCCCCACAGCCCCACCAACCCCAAACCCACTTACCTGACTGTGTGCAGGAGGCCTGTGTACCTCCGCTGCTGTGAACGACTGTAACACGTGCCTACTGCCCCTAGACCCGCCCTTCGTTCTACTGGCTGGCTGGTGGAGGTGGGACTCGGACAGGGCCTGGGGTAAGTGAGTCCACTGATTGTCCATTTTGCCTGCAAGGATTACGTTCGGATCCCCGCTCCGGCTGTCCAAACGTGAGCTAGACCTACGTCCTACCATGCCTGTTAGCTGGTCGATTTCAGATATGTCCAAAATCGTTTTGCTGTTCCCAGAAGATTTATCGTGGTTGGGAATGTGTGCGGAAGAGGGCTGTATCGCCAGAGGGTCAGGGTCTATCTCAGCCTCTTCGTGAACTATCGGACGTGGACTGGAAGGTGAGGTCCTATCTTTAGCCGAGCGCCGGACTGCTAGTGCGTGCGTTGCTTGTTCGTAGGGAGGGGGAGACAGTGCGTGTCGGTTGAGGTGAGGATGAGAGTGAAAGTGAGGCGACAGTTTCTGTTGTTGTAGAGGTGATGGCTGGACATACTGTTGCTGATACTGGTGCTGATGGTGGTGGTGGTGCTGCTGCTGCTGCTGAATATGCTCTTCGTGAAGCTGTTTGAACAGTTGCTGCTGTTGCTGTTGGTGGTTAGTTGTTGAGAGAAACGGCGGTGGTTTTGACTTGGATGGATGTTTGCCCTTCACATTTTGCTGCTGTCTTGGCGTAGGTGTTGGAGCTTCATTATTAGTCTTTGAATGTTTGCTGGCGGACAGGTGGTTTTTGTGAGCAGTGCTCGTTTGGTGAGACATAATTTGCTGCTCTTCAAAATGCCGCGGACTAAGGGAACGGCAGCTATCACAAGAACACCCGGAATGATAATCCTGCGGCTGTCTGAGCTCACCATTGCTGACAACAGCGCCATGATCTCGAGTGTTTGATTTGGATGGTAGTCCAGACCGGCACTGACTAATCTCACAGTAGTAAGACGGGTCGTCAAATCGAGCATCAGAGGCAGACGCTGGGCAGAGGAGGACACGGGACTTTTCTGGACAATCCCCTTCTGGGAAATTCCCGGGATATCCCGAGGTGACGTCATTGCCCTCTGGGAATCTGGAGCGGCGAAGACGAGGCTGAGGTTGGTGTCTCTGTCTCGAGCCTTGGGTTTGGTTTGGGGAATCCGTGCGTGACGTAATGGTGGTGTAGACGTTGAGTGGAGACGAGGAGGAGGATTCCCCTGATCTGTATTCCCCTCCGCCCCGCCATTTTGATTTGGTTTCGGATGAGGACGTCGATGGCGGAGGAACTGGCACAGGGGAGACCGGAACCGGAGGTGGCGCTACCGGAAGGGGAGGGGCTGGAGAAGACCTCGATCCGTGCAAGAGCGGCTTATGTGAGAAAGACGTTACAGACTGTTGTTGTTGTTGCTGTTGCTGCTGCTGTTGTTGTTTTTGAAGCTGTCGGTCTGGTTGAGGGGAACCGGGGGATGACGCGCACGCGCTCTGTGTTCCAGAGTCTTGCGACCGGCCCCCCGACCCCGTGGACTTAGCAGAACCGGCTGAACCGGCAGACTCCGTCCCCTTGACGTGTGACAGGCCCAAGGACGATGTGGGCGGGCATAGTGAGGCCACGTCAGAAGCCACGCCCGAGCTCGTTGATTCGTGGGTCGAGCCGGCGGTGGGCGGAGCATCTGAGGAGAAAAAAATAGAATACAAGTGTTATCCAAACAGTTGCAGAAAAACATTTGGAGGATAGTTTACAACAGGATAATATCAAGGACGACCCACATAAAGCATATCGCAAGACCTAAAGCATTTAACACACATGAAAAGGGTGGGGACGGGAAGGGAATGAGCAGTGGGGATTTGATTAGGGAAGGGGGTGGGAGTCCACCTTTCACAAACGTTAACAACCAGAATGTCAAGGACAGATCTAGACAATAAGCACCCAATCAATAAGTAAGACAAGCAGACTCTGATGTAACGGCCACCAAATATAGGCCTAAAAGTGACACGTTACTATACATGTCATTCTGTTTGAGGTGACTGAGATTCAAACTCGAGTCATGAGTAAGACATTCAGGTGGTGCCAATGTAAGCACGGAGGCCCCGTCTGAGAATCATTGGGTATTTCTGAAGGTATTGATATATGCATATTCCGAATTTTTGTTGAGCAGGAGAAGAAGAAGAAGAAGAAGAAGAAGAAGAAGAAGAAGAAGAAGAAGAAGAAG
>NW_004798663.1:37178-38282 GCF_000002075.1 Aplysia californica | reverse complement strand
GGGGTAAGTGTTTTACGGCACTCGCAACGGCATAATGTCATATGAGGGCGCAGGACACAACATTTTCAGTCGGTAGAAAATTTTGAATTTTCCCCGGGTGTCGGCCCCGACCGAAGCCTTCTCTTGTCTTATCGACTTACTTTACACGACCAAGGAATCTTTAACGTGCATAAATTGCACTCGAGACCTTCGAGATTTTTTCGCCCTTGTCCGAAAGGGCTAGGTGTAGATCTTTCCTACCAGAAGATCAGGGGTGTGGCGGAAAGACTGCAGTAAGAAGGAGCCAAAGAGTAGCAGCAAAAAGGCTGCGGAAAGGGTAAGGAGCCAAGAGGAGGAGGTAAAGGAAGTGAAGGGGTGGAGACAGAAAGTGGAGACGAAAGCGGACGACAGAACATTGCAAGAGAGCAGGAAAGGAGGTGAAAGGAGACAATTTTAGAGAAGAAAATGTTTCCGTCGCTAGTCGGATTCGAACCCGGAACCTTTAAATGAGAGGCGAACAACTTAACCTTTAGGCCCCGAGAGCCCCCCTTAGTGGAGAATGGAGATTTTGGGTTTGGAAAAAAGAAAGGGCGGCGGGGGGCAGTTTTAAAGTTAAAAAATCAGACAAAATATTTCATAACGACTATCAAATACAGTGACATTGCCTCAGCATTTTAAAAAAAACAAGCAAACATTATTTTCTAACTTTTTCACAAACTGCTTTTTCACAGATGAAACGCGTGGTCTGTGCTACAGGATTGAAAAGAAAAGAAAAACACATCTCTGTTATCTTTGGCTTATGTTACACTTTTGTAGACGCCCCGCAGACGTACAGCCGCTTCGCGGTAACTCAATTCCAGGTGGGAAGATCTACACAGATTTGACAAGCTCTGAAAAGAACCGTGCTGCTTCTAATCATTGAATCGGAGCTCGTGGGGGGATGATAAATGGAATAGAAATGAGTGCAGATACGTCCCTTTCTGCCGCGGAACGATCTGGGGACGGGCTGACCTGAAGACGGTGACAGAACTTGGCTTTTGGTGAGGCCGCGCAACATGTGCGTGTTTGTGTGTCTGTGCACATTTGTGCAGCACAACGGCCTGCGGGTGTGTGCATGTGCGTGTG
>NW_004798663.1:33945-35903 GCF_000002075.1 Aplysia californica | reverse complement strand
CACACACACAAAAAAAAGGGAAAATAAGATAAATAAATACTCGTACATGAATAAAGAGGTTTTAAGTATTAAAAAAACACAACTGAAATTATCTCCTCAAACTTTATTAAAATGGCAGTTCAGGACATAAACTGTTCTTAAGTACATAAAAAGCTTCTCTTACCTACTCCTTGCTGCCAGAGATTTGGCAACGCTTCCTCTTACATGACTCTGCTACATTGGGCTTGAGGGAGGGCCACATTAACACTGAGCTTTGATGTAAAGTAGTGGCCGCACCATACCGTCCTTCAAATCTCACTTGCCCCGCGGGCTGCGAGTTTGAGACCACTAGTTTAAAAGCATGATGTGACCGATCAACACAGCGGACACTAATGATGGCGGGACTCCTCACCTAAAGGTCTGAACCACTTTAGTTAAATATCAAGGTCGGAAGGCCGAGCTGAACTAAAAGAAGGAGGAGAAACAGAAAGAGAGAAGAAAGATGTGTGGGTCCTGTGCCATCTATTTGTCTGTAGCAAACAAAGGTCGCCAGCCCCACTTTGTAAAGATGTATAGCTCGTAGGAATCGCTTTGGTCGCCGGCCCCACTTTGTAAAGATGTATAGCTCGTAGGAATCGCTTTGGTCGCCGGCCCCACTGTGCGAAGATGTAGCTCGTAGCAATCGCTTTGAACTTCGCCTGTTTCGCTGCGCGTGCGGAGTTGACATTGCCGAGTTTGTTGTTCTCAAATTATTCTAACGGAGCGACAGAGCGAGAGAACGGCTGAGAAGGCGAAAGGTGAACAAAGAGGAGTGAGCCAGCAGTTGTTTGTCTGGTCAAGGCAGTGTCCCCAGGAGACATGTGTGTAGGTAAGACATTAATTTTATTGTCTGAAGACACGGAGTCTTGAGTTCCAGTCCATTTACGAGATTTCCTGAGTTTTAAAGGTTGTGGCGAAAAAGATTACTAATGAGAGCTGGGAAACGGTCGGTTGGGGTTCGAATCTGAGTCATGGCATTTCGTTTCAGCCCGAGAGAACGGGTTGTTTTCTTTTAACTCGACGACCCCAGGCGATGTCAGGGCGTCGTGTTAGACTAGGTCTTGAAACCGCCAGCTATATTCATGACGTCATACATCCCAGAATCAAACAACATGACCTGCAGAAATTAACGACCATACTGGCATCCTCAAGATTAATAGTAGAAAGGGGGGGTGGCAGGTACTATCTAACACCAATCGGAAAACCATGATGTGTTTGTTTTAGTAAGGGTTTTAAGGCACTCGCAAAACAATAAGGTCATGCGAGTGCCGAAGATAAGAGGCGTTACGAGAGAGTAACAAACACAAAAAAGACGGAGGGGTGTAAAGGACAACAGATGTCTGATAGTAAAGAAGGAGCACACCACACCAGAGCACCCGCCAACCACCCACTCCATGAATCATACAGTAAAGATGGTTCCAGTAGGGAACAGTATCGAGGGTGCCCACGTCCCTCGTGATTCATTGGAGCAGAGGAAGATAGGACTAACGCTAACATTACTTAAACGCAATCCCTCATCATCATTCATCACCACCATTGTATCTAAGAACATCACCGCTCTCAGATCAATGACTTACATCTATAATCCTGGAATCTCTATCTGCTGTTACAGTTACTTGTTATACTAAGTATGCACATAAAATACTATTGGACACTATCATAAAATGCACTTTTTTTGTACTAATCAGATGGCGTCAATCTCATATAAACGGGCAAGGGAAAAAATACATCATCACAAATTCAAGAAGGCTTCGAATGGGGACTCGAACCAGGGACACCCACATCACAGTGCAGAGAGGAGAGAGGGGAGGGGAGAGAGAAAGTGAGGAGAGAGAAAGAGAGAGAGAGAGAGAGAGAGAGAGAGAGAGAGAGAGAGAGAGAGAGAGAGGAGGGAAAGGGGGAAGGTGGGAAGAAGTGAGGGAGGGAAATAAGGACGGGAG
>NW_004798663.1:30489-32507 GCF_000002075.1 Aplysia californica | reverse complement strand
GGGGAGAGGAGAGAGTGACGTCGGCAGAAGTGCATTACAAGGTAGGTACATAAATTACAGTGGTCACAGGATCACGTGATATATATTGTGGTAACACGGTCACGTCATGGCTTGCAGGGTCGGAAGTCCACCTCCTGAATGATTTAGATTTTCTTGTCGAAGGGAGTTGAAACAAAAAACAAACAAACAACAAACGGTCACATGGAATATGCAGTGTCTCACGGTTGTATCGTTGAAAAAAAAAAAAGGAAAGAAGGTACAAGAGAGAAGACCGGGTTTTGTGTACGAGTTACATCTGGAAGTAGGCCAATAATATGTACAATATAAAACAGGACATGTAAGCTTATTTTTTAAGTTTAGTTTCAGTTGGAGTTTTGCGACACTTGCAATTCAGGTAATGAAAGTACCGACGATTCGAAATGTAGCGTATTGCATATAAAAGAAGACGGAGAGATAGGGATGATAGATGTTGGAAAGGAAAAAAGGAGCAAACCGCACTAGAGCACCCAACAACCGTTGACAATGCTTAATTTGTATTATAAAGCGGTCAAAAATTCGAGACGCAACTTATCGTCAAATATTTCCTCAACTATCGAACATAAAGTCTCCAGCTTTTGCACAATGACTTGTATCAGTTTGTCATAACATGTCAATAATAATTCTATAAACACCTTTTAGCTGAATTCTATAACATTTCTAAATAAATTGTACAGATATTTAAAGGTTTACAACTGGGGCAATATCGCTTTGAAAAGCAAATCCGTCATTTTTTTTCCTTATCACGACATGCTTATTGAACGTATGATTTGGGAACTTTTTGTGTGAAAAGAAATGTTCACTCTAACATTAATTTTTTGTATCAAGTTTAGCCACTAAAAAGTGCCACTGGTGCGCTGTGACGTATGCCATATATGCGTATGCAAAATGTGTGTGAGAAGCGTGAAGTGCAGTGAATAATCCGATTTTCCGTGTGCAAAGTATGGGTGACATTGATTCGCAGGTTAAAGAGATATTTGTGGATAAGTTGAGCCACAATTTTATTTTTACCGTACTATGAGACAATGCCAAACTAGACAAACCCGTGATATAATCTGAATCCCGCACCATTTGGGCTGATGGTAATACTGGTAGTAAAGAAACAAGAAGGAAGGAAGGAAGAAAGGAAGGAAAGAGGACATTCCTTTAGTTGCCTATCTTTTTCATCAGCTCGGTTTTCCTCTCTGAGATATTCGTTACAAAGTTGTTAAGGTCATCTGTATATATGGTTTTCTGTTTTCATGTGCTCTTATTTCCCTTTATCTGTCCACACAGCAGTAGTTTCTCCAGTCCATTTGATTTATTTATATGGTCAAAGAATCACAGTTATCTTTTTCCGATGGTTATCATGAGAGTTTGCTATTGGCCAAGATAAAGCGGACAGCTCATGCGTCAGGGAGCACACAAGCCAAACTGAATTTTTTTTATAAAGTCATAGCACAACCACTATTCTTTTCTTTTTTGTTTTTTAAATAATTAATTTTGTTTTTTTAAAGCACCATCGACAAACTTTTCGACCCTTGCTGTCAGGGCCAACCCAGGCTGGGAGGGATTAAAATTCCCAGCTGAATGACTGGGATAATATGCTTTAAAAAAATCTCTCTACTCGAAGATACAGCTCGGGTTCCCTGCAGGCGAAGGCTAAATGCCTAACTGCTACACCACAGACACCAGTGTACAGCCATAGAGGTCTTGGGGACATTCCCGGCCTGAGAATGGTCAACATGACCTGGCCACACAGCTTGACCGGACGCAGCGGTCACTGTCGGTTACAAGCTTGACCAACAAACGGAAGGCTGATGTTCCAATTTAGAGTGGGGGGAAGTTCGATGGTGTTTAAATTTCCTCAGACGCTCCGAGAGCATTTCCTCAAATACTTTGGTCCGGGGCAGATGACTGGGCATTTTGCTCTCGATAGACTTATTCTGAATACAAATGCTCTTAAATTTTGATACTCGGTCCTCACCACCTTTAAAGCTGCC
>NW_004798663.1:28293-29729 GCF_000002075.1 Aplysia californica | reverse complement strand
AAACAAACAAACAAAACAAAACAAAATCAAGAAAAACCCAACAACCTCGCAACTCGACAGAATCCAGCCAAATGTGTCAGTTATTACATTTACCCTGAAACAACAAATCGACTGTGCTCCTATTAATATGACGGTTTTCAAGGCAGCTAAAAAAAAAGTACTACTCCAGCAACTCGCCAGGACCCACCATACTATGACAGTTACTGAGATTTTTCACACCCAATAGCGCCATGGTCCTGACAATAATCCGGTAGTTGTTTGGACCTGAACTAAGCTCTGATAAGCGAGGGTTGTTTTTTTTCCCCCAGACCTAGATTATGCGCCCTTTCCGTGATGATTAGCAGCACAGTAGGCATCCAGATTGTCTCCATGAAATAATACAATTTAGGAATTCTGGAACTAAACCGCTTAATTAAAAGTCTGTGAAATATTTAAAAAACTAAGAACGCAGCTGAGGTCGAGGGTTAAGTGCCTTTGAATACTTAATCCTTTTGCAATCTACTCCACTGAGACAAGGTTATAATTGCCACAAAGACGGCGTTGGAAAAAAACGGCGAAGCATTCAAAAAGAGATAAATAGAGCTCTACTGGTAACTGGATAGGAAAGAATTAAATCAGACTAGTGAGTCTAAAATAAGCTCCCATAGATTTCTTTTTTTCAATGCCCGAGGACATTCTGTGATAAGACGGCAAGAACGTATTACGTGTTTCTCTCCCCGAACAAAGTAGTCATAGACAAACCACAATTAGCATTCCCTGTAAAAAATAATGAGGACAGGGATTAAATTGAAGTGGGTATAAGGAAAGAAGGACATTCATCGTCTCGGGGCAGAATGAAGGGGGAGGAACCGTCGTCCTATAAAAGGTAAAAGGTAACATTTTAAAACAGACGGAAATTTGTAGTCTTCGACAGATCCCACACGCCCACTTTCTTAGAAAAACCCACAAACGCACATAGAGATCTGACAACGACAACAGAAATCTATTCATCTCATGACAAGAAAAGCGCCTCAGACTCGAGCGACAGAGCCTATAAAGCGAAGGAGGTGCCGAGACAAAACAGTAGACTTCTTCATCTTTCGACTTGTGTTTTCTGAATCAACACATTGAATCACAACTTGGATGAATTATGTACTCGTTAATTTTGGGGCATATGGAGTTATTGGTATCATTTTAAAGTGTGAATTGTACTGCTTTCGATGAAAAATATACCCGTCTACCTAGATTAGATGTCGAGATATTTGGGACTGAAAGTGACTTTAGTCGCCTGGTTTCAGGGATAAACGTAGTGAGAAAATGACCCTCTAAGTTTGGTGACTTCCAAAGCTTAAGAGCCATGGGAAACTGTACATTTCTATTTTGTGTGTCTTTAACCAACGTTTTCCATAAAATTCACAGAATGATGTTAGTACAAGGACATAAAAGGTGTTCATCCC
>NW_004798663.1:26630-28193 GCF_000002075.1 Aplysia californica | reverse complement strand
CCCCCCCAAACAAATTTTTTAAAAATAGATAAAAATAACCAAACAGGCAGAAAAATTTTCTTTGATATCATTATTCTGACAAACACCTGATTTCACCTTGTAGGAGACTGTCATAAATTACAAGTTTGTCAGTGTTCCATTGCTCGTGATTCATGTTTATTGTCTTGATATAATAAATGTATATTGTGAGTTGTTGAGGCCACCACAAGGTTGGCCATGGGCTCAGCTCCTACTTCTACGTCCCCCAACATCAGCTCTCAGCGAGAACGCGACGTCGACATATGCCTTCAAACAACGACGCCCCTGTTTTGCTGGTATCAAAAGCCTTTGTGGAGGAAAGAAAATGAATTCTTCACCGTGCAGGCTTCGAACAAAGAGAACACTTGAGCTTTGCTTAATCTCTACTTTTAAGAATGCTTATATCTCAATGTAATAGAATGGTCTAGTTAAAATCGCCTACTGTTAGCGAGTTTTTCGTTCGTTTTGTTTTTGTTGAGTCCTAAATCTTTTATACTTAAGTTGCTGAAATTACAGATAATGAGGATTTAAACAGGTGAAAAGAAACATAATTTAACAATACATCAGCTCCGGAATGTATATTCCTATAAAACATTTCGCACACACAGACATGCACACTCACATAGACACACACACATACACACACACACACACACACACACACACACACACACACACACACACACAGGACACACACACAGACACAAACAGAAACACACAGAAACAGACACACAGGCAAACATACACACATGTTCTCTCTCACGCACACGCAATCACACACAGACACGTACAAAGGCACACACACACTCACAGACACACAAACACACACAACACACCTATACACACTCACACCCACAACATCCATACAGGTACAGACATAACTGTGCGCTCACAAGAAAGCGAACCAGGTGTTACGTCCTTTTTTAATGCCAACCGTTTCATTAATGGGACTTCTCTTTATACCACAGAGTAATCCAGACTTTAGATCAAGTGGGAAAATGTTAATTGGCTATCTATGATTTCAACTAAACGTTTTTAGGGCGATACAAATTACTCAGGCATAATCATACGCGTCTCTATATGTACCATTGCCATATATACTTATGTCGTATCCGCCTTCTCCCCCCTCCCTACACAAAAGAAAACAAAACAAAACTTAAAAACGTTTTCATCCTAACCAGCGCCCCTTTTGTTCCACCTTCAAAATGACATGCTATTTCTTGTTTATTGCGGACCTTAAAACTCGAGCAAAAATAAAAACAAATAAACAAACAATCCAATAAACAAACAACCCCCCTTCCCCACTCTTATGTGACAGTTTACTAGTTTCCTGGCCCACTACTTTTCTTTGTTAAACAGGCGGGGCAGAAATAAAGACGTGTGACAAGATGCTAAAAGCGGAACTGACGCGGGATAGAAATGTATAAAGAACTCTGGATACCTCTGTGTGGGATACCCTGTGGGGGGAGAGGGGGGAGAGATAGAGATAGAGATAGATAGATAGATAGATAGATAGATAGATAGATAGATAGAGAGAGAGAGAGA
>NW_004798663.1:24829-26261 GCF_000002075.1 Aplysia californica | reverse complement strand
CTAGTACTGTGCGAGAGGCGGTTCCGCTTCGGGAAATCTCAATGGATTCTTTTCTAAACGCCATCTCGCAGTAATGGAGCGCCCGTTCAGGTTGTTCAGAATACAGCCTGGGCCAAGGAACATCAGGCTCCTAAAGTTTGTTGAATACCAGCGCAGGCATTCTGGCACACTTCATCAATTTCTTCGTGTCGATGGATTCCATGACACGCACTTACTTTTTCAACCTGAACAAATTAATCGCAAGAATTTTGTACTTTCACATACAATACACCTTTTCTATTACAAGGTTAGTTTCAAACACAATAATACCTTTTGTTAGTGACTACATGTTTAGGTTCGTATAAAATAATACCTTTTTCTAAGTAGGCCTACCCATATGTCTAGTTTTACACACAATAATACCTCTTTGTTAGCGCCTATATTTCTAGTTTCATGTACAATAGCGCTTTTTTCTTACACGTCAGTGCGTTTTGGCCATAAGAGAAGCCAGCAAGCTGCGAACAATTTTTGAGTGGAAACGAAGCTTTTAAACGCTAAAAAGTGTGGCAAACTTTTCTTTGCCAGAATTGGTTTCATTGGCGGCCAAAGTCGAGGCCACAAATCATGTTTACCTATATTAAATTGTTCAATTACGTTTTAGCTTACATTATTCTCCTCTGCAGATGCATCGGTCATCGTCACACTTTGACGGACGAAAAATTTATACCATTACATAATGTGCAGTTTAAATTACTTAAATGTTCAGCTCTTATCTTGATGCACAAACTTTTCCATCTCTAAAGTTGAAACTTCTTCACCAGCTCTACCAAGCGCTGTTATGTTCTGCCGTGATCGGGAATAAACTCACCGAAAGTCCAGACGGTTCCAAATGTATTCTCGATAATGTTCACAAAGTTAATTAAAACATAGTATTGCAGCTGAAACACTTTCCTTGTCTCTTGTGTCAGTGACAACTTGTCTCCTAATGTCAGGTAACTTGTTGCTTGTGTCAGTTACAGCCTCTTGTGTCAGTTACAACTTGTCTCTTGTGTCAGTTACAACTTGTCTCTTGTGTCAGTTACAACTTGTCTGTTATGTCAGGCAACTTGTCTATTGTGTCTGTTACAACATGTTTCTTGTGTCAGTTACAACTTGTTTCTAGGGCCAGTTACAACATGTCTATTGCGTTAGCTACAACTTGTCTATTGTGTCAATTACAAAGTGTATCTTGTTTTTATTTGCAACTTGTCTATTGTGTCATGGCAAACACTCCAGGTATTGGGAAACTTTGTATGAGGAACAAGAAAACCAAAGAAGGGAAGAGATAACAACAAAGACAGTCCGGGGTACAGGTCAGAGTACATGGATTCTGAGACAACTTGGAAGGAAGACAGTCCGATAAAGGTTGCATGTTTCTCTCAGAGAGAGAGAGAGAGAGAGAGAGAGAGAGAGA
>NW_004798663.1:21074-22535 GCF_000002075.1 Aplysia californica | reverse complement strand
AGATAGATAGATAGATAGATAGATAGATAGATAGATAGATAGATAGATAGATAGACAGATAGATAGATAGAGAAGGAGGGAGAAATCGAAAGCGTGTTTTAAGATTAGTTTTAAGACGAGTTTAACGGACCCTTGCAACACAGTTAGGCCATATAAGCCCCGAAGATAAGAGTTGTCACCAGAGAGTAACACGTAAAGAATAAAAGGAAGAGAGATAATGATGAAAGACGGCTGATAGGACGGAAGGAGCAAACTACCTCAGAGTACCAGCCACTCATCCACAGAAAGGGGGTGCGAGAATGGCGTTGTCAAAAACAGCAACAACAGCAACAATAAAGGCAATGGTAAAAGAAACAACAACAACAACAACAACAACAACAGCAGCAGCAGCAGCAACAAGAACAACAACAACAGCAACAGCAACAGCAACAACAACAACAACAACAACAAGGATACGCCCAGACAAGGGTCACCCAGCACAAAGCAGCCGTAGACAGTGACAACACCCAACCAGGGGACACACGTTACTAGATCTAGACCGTGACATACCGACGCCGAATAAATCCTGCAGGACTCCGTTCCAGTTGGTCTGAGATCGAAACCTCTCGTCCTGTGGCGGCAACGCGGCGGTGGGTGTCCGAGTCTGATACCGCCGCTGCTGCTGCTGCTGCTGATACTGCTGTTGTTGCTGTTGCTGTTGTAGCAGATGATGTTGATAATTGTGCTGCAGCTGTTGCAGGTGCGGTTGTTTCTGTTGGTACCCATGCTGCTGCAGCACCACCCCGTGAGTACTGTCCTGCTGCCCGTCTATCTGCTCTTGGGGTATGCGATCTCCCATACCGGAAGTCTGATCGCCTTTACGGAAACGAAATTTTTCCATTACGTCAACGTGTTATAAATAGCACAACTCACAGCTGTCATCTGAAATAACGGGTAACCTTAATCCTTTCCTCGTCCGTTCTACATGGGCTCGGCACAGCTATCTTGCACATCTCAAGGGACAATAAAGTTACTTTCCTCTTTTTAGAAACAAAACCAATGTATAGGCAATAGTATATTTTGCAATATATCTAAAACAGGTCCTTGTGTTACACGACAAGGCTTCAATGGTTAAACTCACGAGTCAAAAGTCTCTAAAAGGACGACCCTGCTTTCATAAGAATTAGACACGAGTTAGCGAAAATATGTCTGGAACTTGGATTTAATCACATGAATAGTTGCAAATACCCAAGACCGAAATTATCTGAGAGTTGACATGAATTGCTCGCGCTTTGCATGATATGTAGAACACACCTATGGCAAACCTCCAAACCGAACATAAACACTTGGGTCAATGAACGTGCACGTTGTATGCCATCTATAAAAGCAAAAAAATGTGCGTGTCGTATAATATATTATTATTATTATCATTATTACTTTTATCATGATTATTATGATTATTATGGTTATTATTACTATTAT
>NW_004798663.1:18845-20902 GCF_000002075.1 Aplysia californica | reverse complement strand
GTGTGTGTGTGTGTGTGTGTGTGTGTGTGTGTGTGTGTGTGTGTGTGTGTGAGTGTGTGTATTAAAACAAAATCACTTCTAGTGCTAATATGTTTACATACCTCCGCATAATGACGTAACTGAGAAACTATAATTATCATTAGCTGTGCTTCGTTTGGTATTAAATATGTTTATACTGGGAGTCTAAAAACAAGAACCATCTGGAAGGATGTAACTCGATTATCTTTACATTAACTTCACTTCTTAAAAAAAGGTTCGGCTACTGAGGCGTGATCAGCCCGTTCTGAGGGGTATTTTTTTGACAGACAGACTACGAAAACATCCCACAAACTGTTGAACAATTGAAACTAAATGTTGAACATGTGGTCAAAAGAACCGACCAAGAAGCAAGCCACATTTAAAATTTCCAGTGGCTACTGCAGCTTGGACAGGGAGAAATCTTAACAGTCAGCACCTGGAGCATAAGATTTTAGTAGCCACCATCTTTTCTATTTTTTGGGGGGAAATAATTATTTTGTATAAATGTGTTCTTCAATGCACAAATACATGTAGTTATTATTTGAAATAGAACAAAGTTGTCGATTTTTAAGAAGTCGTAATTTTTGTGCTTCAGTTAGTTTTGGTGGAATTTTGTAGAGTAAAACTTTACTTTTTTTCGAATATGGCAAATGATTTTCTCCACATTAACAACTGTCACGTCCCCGTGGTAGGATTTTACTCATTCGGGTTTTTGTTAAAATTGATCCTAAGATGGGGTATTAATTCTCCTTCAAATGGGTCCTTTTTTTAGACACTCCCTACTGAAAACAAAATTGAGACGAATAGGAATCAAACTAAATTAAATTGTACTATTCCCGCTGCTTAAATTAGCTAGAATGTATAAAGACGACGTAACTTAAAATAATACAGTATTCCGCTGGAACAACCAAAGAATGCCGACGCGCCTTATTACTAGGACATCAGCCAATGAATGCCGAGATACCCCACTGTTAGGACATATCCAAATTTGTGTAGAGCACACTTTCACCTCACGTTTATATTGTCATTCTAAGTGCTGTGAAAACGTTTCTTTGATTCTCGAATTGTGATTGTGCAGTATCAGCTATCATTATATGAGATGATAAGCCAGGTCTCTGTGTAAAAGTCGAGTTAATATTGTTGTTGTTGATGATGATGATGATGATGATGATGATGATGATGATGATGATGATGATGATGATGATGAAGATGAAGATGTTATTTTGCTGTTGCAAGCGCTTTGCTGTTTGTTTCTCACCTTGTTTACTTTGATTTGTAGAATGAAATAGATAATATTTATACAACTTGTGCAATGGCGTTATAACACAATGTTTTGACTTAACAGCGCAAATAGCGATGCTTGATACATTTTATATTATAAATATTACAGTATGTATATGCATTTATAATATATAAGATGTATAGGATATAAATATTATTATGTTGGTGGATGAAGGCCGCCACAGATTAAGTCCTACTTCTTTACTTCGCCAATGTTGTTTTTCTCTGTCTGTTCCACTTCCATTAAATGACGGTGCATGTGTACGTATTCACATGTGTGTGGGTATGTGTGTGTGCGTGCATGTATGTGTGTGTGTTTGTGTGTGTGTGCGTGCATGTGTGTGTGTGCGTGCATGTGTGTGTGTGTGTGTGTATTTGTGTGTGTGTGTGTGTGTGTGTGTGTGTGTGTATATGTGTGTGTTTGTGTATGTGTACCAGCAAAGGTATGTATACCTCTTGAAAAAGAGAAGGCAAAAGGGCAAGCAAGAAAGTACGCTGGGCAGTGTGCACCAAATTCTGACACAGAGCGGGTCTCGATTGGCCCTGGCCTCAGCGTAAGGTGCACATTATGCCGCAACAAAGGTTGGGGAATGTACAGAGAGATATTTGAGCTTTGCATTCACACGACATACATAGACCGCTCTTCTAACGTCTGTATCGATCTTCCTCACTGACACTTGTGGCACCTGACAACAAGGATTCTTCGACACCCCCACCCCCTTTTTTCCCCCTTCTCTTTCTTTCTCTCTCTCTCTCTC
>NW_004798663.1:13278-14683 GCF_000002075.1 Aplysia californica | reverse complement strand
AGAGAGAGAGAGATGAATCGCTGGCTGGAAAGTCGAACGTGTAGTTTTGTTATTGACACAATTATTCTGAACTCCGGACAACCGTGATAGGCTAGCGGACAGGTGGCCAAGACAGGGAGGCCTCTTTTCTCCATATCGTTTTGTCTCTGGCTTATTTTTTAAAATTATTTTCTTTTTTCGTTGCTGCTGTTTGCTCGTGCACAAAAGTTAAATTTACCTTAAGCAGCGGTCAGTGCATTCTGACCTGTTAATCAAGTCAGAGACAAGTTCAATTTGTTCAATGAAGAAAAACTGGAATATTTCGCGCAGCTGTAAAAGGTGACGATTTAGGACGAGATCATTTTGTGTGGCAGAATTCATTTTCTAATATATAACTAATAACAGACAAGCAGTATATTTTTCTTTTTCATCTGTTCACATGGAAGGCTGGACAGGCAAAGCACACACACACACACACACACACACACACACACACACACAGACACACACAGACACACGCACACACATACACACACAGACCGTTTTCTCTGAAGCAGATTTTACAAATGTGCAAATGTATTTCTTAAACCTGGCATTAGAATCGTTAAGACTAGTAAGCATCATAACATCAAAATATGTCCGGATTCACCAAAATTAACAGCAACTATTTTCACTTTGAGGGGGACAAAGCTGCACATTACTGTATGAAGATTCTGACAGGATTTACGCACCGGTGCACATCCGTGTGGTTTAGAGTAGAATGTAATATTCCTGACAAAGGTAAAGCACATCATATCGCTGAGATTTTACTTCAGCATTAGGCCTACGAGACTTCCGCATGTTGGATACTCGCCTTTGATGGGAAATGCGTCATGAAGACACGAGTTTCTTTTTGTATTTTTGTTTGTTTGCTTGTCTTTCTCCCTTGCCTTGTCAATCTTTCAAGGTGCGAAATGCCGCCAAAGAGTTGTTTAAAATGGGCACCATAATGATAATGTTACTTATACAAAACGTTACTTTGGGTTTTCTTTCTGTTTTATTATTCAAAATGAAAACTACAACTTTGTTTGCTGCCACGAATCATAAATAAAAGGTGACGCGTTTGCATAAGGACCAAGTCAGAGCAACATAATCTTTCTTTTATAGTTTAATGTTTTCCTACGTTTCCTGATTTAAGTCTTTAAAGTAAGTACAGTATTAAGCCTTGAGTTTGAGCAACGGTGAAAGTAAAAACATGTCTTTATGATATCCTTTTCATCATATTTTTAAGGACTCACAGGCTGACCTTTCGCGGAGCCCCATCAACCACACACAGTAATATCATACACATTATTATCTATGAATGTTAGTGTGTCTGTTTGTGTATGTCTAGATGCTCGTGCACGCGCGTGAGTGTGTGTTTTAATGTAAGTGTTTTTCCCCCCCC
>NW_004798663.1:7151-8153 GCF_000002075.1 Aplysia californica | reverse complement strand
GGGGGAAGGAAAGACAGAGAGAGAGGGGTGAAGATGGAGAAAGAGAGAACGGATACACCCACAAGAGCTGTATTAGATAGGGGTCCCCAAATAAAGGACTAAAGGAACCTAAAAATAGCACATACCGGAAGCTTATTTTTCTCTAAGAAAAGAAACGTCAAAATGGCGGTCTCTTTCATGTTCGCCTCAAATCCGGGAATAAATAGCCTAATGGCCACAAAAAGTTCCGTTATTTTCAAAGAGACTGACTCCATCTTTTAGGTTTAAAAAAAAAAAGAAACTTCGACTCTGTGAGGGATTGGACTTCCGGATGTAGCCCTCTCCCGTTATACATTAGGACCTTTGTGACTGCTCCTAAAAATAGGGGAGATCTTTTGTGGTGTTCGCGACCGAGGGGAGACCCTTTGGTGAAGCGAAGTCGATAATTATTGATTAAGTTGACAGACGAGTGATTGGCTTTTATAACGACAGGTCATGCCAAAATAAAAGAAGAAAACCACAACAAAAAAACAACAAAAACAAAACAAACTAAATAACAAACAAAAACAAGAAAAAGCAGAAACAGAAAACAAAAAACCCAAAACAAAAACCCCCACAAACACAAACAAAAAATCGTTGGGTACTTTTTTCATAATTGATCTAGATCTAGATCTATTTATTATTTCCCAGTCAAATGCTTTCCTCACGATATCGTATCCTGTACACTTTCGTGCATTGTAAACCCCTAATAAGTCCAGTTCTTCCAGGACACTAAAGACTTATTATCCACAATAATCCCAGTGTCTAGAAAAGCTATTAAAACTTTTTTAAATGAGAGAATAACAATCTGCATTTCATAGTGTAATTGAAACTCCTTCAGGATATCGATGACACCCGAAAAACTTAGAGGAGCTACGTGACGAATGACATTGTTTCAATTCCCTAATGGAATGTTCTTAAAATTGAGTTGTTTGTGGAGTCCCCCCCCCTCCACACATACACACACACACGCACACACACACA
>NW_004798663.1:5267-6213 GCF_000002075.1 Aplysia californica | reverse complement strand
ACACACACACACACACACACACACACATTCACACTCCGCCCCAAGCTGAATCAGTAGGATCCCAGATGGACGTGAAATCAGAGCCCCCGTCTCTTTCATTTATTTTACTACGTTGAGAAAGGCATCAAACCCAGATGACTGTGTTGGAAATAATGTGACCAATGCACCCCGGCTAAGCTGAAGAGTGAAGAGTGCACCAATGTGTTAAAGCGATTGAACAACCCGTTTCGCGTCAAGAAATGATAGAACGAACAGATCACGGCCAAATTATATGTTATGTACCGATTGAAAAACCTGTATCTCGTCAAAAATGATAGAACGAACATATTAACGGCGAAATGCTGCGTCGCCAGTTTTACCGGCCTTGTATCGTTCCCACAGCCACAGAAAGCTAAGGGCGAAGGAGGACAGGACACACGAACCGACGCATGACATGGCCAATGTGCAGACGGCAGGATGTCAATGACTGCGCGCGCACCTGCGGCAGAAATGCAGCTCAAACAAACAGCAGCGACCAGAGAGGGTGGGAGGAGAAAATTACGTCCCCCATGAGATAGAGAGGTCCTGTCGACATTATTCTTGGCAGGCAGTTTGGCAGGCATTATGTTGCCTCTTTTGTTTGTTTGAGTAAAGAAAAGTACATCGACACGATTATAGTCATAGTGCTGGGGGAAGGAAAGACAGACAGACAGAAACAACAGAGGAAAAATAAAGAAGTAGGACCTACCAGTAGTGCCCTTCAACCATCCACAATAATGTTGTGGAGATCTTATTGAGTATACGTACATACTTCTTATCTTATCATTTCGTTTTCGGTAGCTTACATCTATACATAACTTTTGCATCCACTTGTAAACTCGCTGCAAATGCTTGAACTGAAACCAAAATAATATTGACATTAAGACTTGGGTGCGTGCGTATGAGTGTGTGTGTGCGTGTGTGTGTG
>NW_004798663.1:2700-4698 GCF_000002075.1 Aplysia californica | reverse complement strand
AGGGGGCAAAGGAGGTGAGTGGGTGGGGGCAGAAAGTGGAAGTGAAAGCAGACAACAGAATATTGTTAGAGAGCAGGAAAGGAGGCGAAAGGAGACACTTTTAGAGAAGAAAATATTTTGGTCGCTACCCGGAATCGAACCCGGGACCTTTGAATGAGAGGCCAACACCTTAACCTCTAGGCCACGAGAGCCTCCTGTGTGTGTGTGTTTAAATAGAACTTTGTACTCAGCCGTTTTACATTGAATCGCTTTGCAAACATTTTCATTTCGACTCTCGGCAGCTTAACCAAAAGTCTGAGAAAGATCTGAGATGAGGTGAAAGAATAAGTTAATCCAGTTATCAATCTACATGACTAAACTGTGAAAATAGTGAGAAATGGGTTACGTTTCCTATAAAAAAAAAAAAGCACACAAGAACAAGTAGGTGACGGGGGTTATTCGGGCTTAGCCCAATGGCAAAGGCGCTTCACAGGGATCACGTTTGTATTACAATGACGTTGAGCTGGTACGTTTTTGCAGTCTCTCTGACTCTGAGAACGAATCTCTTCGTTTCTGCAGGCAGGAAATTAGTCAACATGTCCACATTCCTACCTGTCGTTGTGTCAGACGAGATTTCGTGCCTTTTGATCCGACGTTTCCGCCCAACCAGTTCTGGCCTTCGCGAGTTACCAAAAGAAAGAAAGAAAGATTCAGAAGAAAATAAACATAAAAGAAAGAGGAGCTGGACGCATATCGGGGACCACTCCTTTAACCACAGAAAAGTGTAAAGGATAGATGTCGCAACGATAGTCTTATGATCTGTCCAATGGGGAGAACAATTACATGTCCTTTTGCTCTGTTGCACGCTCAGATGATATCACTTATCACTGTCTGTCTTACATAACATGTCCAGTGCTGATGGACTGTGACACGTACACTGTTGCTGAGATCAGTTATGCGATGTAGTCTCACATCCCTCGAAACTGAAGTCTTTCTAGATGTCCTGATAACCCCAAGACAGAAGTTTCGACATCCAGATACACTCTCCCTTCCAGACAGAAGTCTCGACCTCTCGATAACTTCTTAAACATAAGTCTTATGGGACGTCCTGATAACTCCTTAGACAAAGGTCTTATGGGGCGACATGATAATCAATAGAGACAGGTCTTAAGGAACGTCCAGATAACTCTATAGACATATGTCTTATGGGACGTCCTGAAAACGTTTTAGACACAATTAAGTCTTATGGGACGTCCTGACGACTCCTTAGATATAGGTCTTATGGGAAGTACAGATAACGTCCAAACTGAAATCACATTAGATATGTCTTGATAGCCCCCAGGCTGCCCCAATCTCTCTCCAATAACTTCCCCGATCCCCCCCCAAAAAAAAAAAAAAAAAATACAGAGCGTGGCAGCCTTGTCGAGGGCTCAAACTGCTAGCCTTCACATAATATGCCAAAGTTCACAGAATAGAAAGTGTACAAGAGCAGTTAGGGCTGTACCAATGTTCACACGGAAAACTTTCTCTGGAAGTAGGGCTACGAATCTACACACACGCTATATATTTTTTTCAATAAGAAAATTAACAAGGAGGCACAATTCAGTCTTAGCTCAATGGTATCGCTTCAAAGTGGCTACGCTTTTATTACTACAGTGACGAGAGATGGTGTAAGTTTCTGCTGTCTCTCTGAGCGCGATTCTCTGACCATGTCAGCCCAAGCAGGTAGGTTCGAAGCAGCCCGCCCCTTTATGTATCTGAATTGTGTTAATAAGGACTTAAAGCAGTTACAATCAAATCAGTCAATCAAACCGAGCTTACCGATTTGTTCCCCAGGGGCCTTCTGTCTCGCTGTCCGACTTCGGAGGCGCCCAAAATCGTGACTTATGCTTGCGGTATTTGTCTTGTGTGAAGGAGGAGTGCGCAAGATGCGACAAGGGTGCCAACTCTGCTCTGTTTCGATTAAAATCTCGTTAGGTTGCCTAAGAGTTGTCGTTTTATTTAGTTTGATCCCCCCCC
>NW_004798663.1:0-1675 GCF_000002075.1 Aplysia californica | reverse complement strand
CCACCACCACCACCACCACCACCACCAACAACAACAACAACATCAGCGACTTGAGAGGTTTACAGGAGAAAACAGTCCAGCGTGAGCAACATGTTTTGAGATTGAACAACTCCGCCACCCACCCAAAAAAAACAACAACAAAAAAACAAAAAACAAAACAAAACAAAACAAAAAAACCAAAACCAAAACAACCCAGCAGCAACAACAACAACAACAATAACAAAAACAACAACAAAAACAACATAAAAACACACAATAAAAAAACAAAACAAAACAAAACAACAACAAACCAAACAAAAAGCAAAACAAAAAATAAAAATAAAAATCCAACTCACCATCAGTATGTCTTGATCTTATGGACTCGTATGTGTTGTCTGTCTCCGCCCCCGAACCGTCATCTGTCACATTGATTGACACATAGCTAGACTCCTCCTCCTCATCCGCTCCTGTCTGCTTGCTGTTGATGTAGTAGCTCACACACAGAGCCATGCTGCCTCAGGTTCCAATCCTGTGACTCTTCGCTTTCTGCCGCACATCGATCTGAGTATGTTCGGGATTTGTCCGACAAGCCATGAAGATATTTGATGATTGTTTTGTTTTGTTTCGTTCTGTTTTGTTTTTTGTTTTCGTCCTGGAAGGGAATGAGTTTTCAATAATGTCGTTGATCTTGAGGTTGAGTTTGAGGTGCACGCTGTTTTTTCCACACCCTTACGGTTGTCAGAGTTCACTCTCCCAAATACTCCATGTACGTTGCTCAGAGCTGGTCTCTCTAGAGGGAATACCAAAAGTTACAGTCAGATAAAGTCTCCACACGATGGACACTGAACGGACAATATTTCCACTTCTGAAATGACAGTTTTGATATCTGTTCAGATTGCTCATTGCCCCACATACAACATAATATACAAGAATAACGGCAGGAACATTGACAACGAGAACAAGAAAAATAATAACAACAATAACAACAATAACAACAAAACAACAACAGCAGCAGCAATATCAACAACAAAAACAGCAACACTATAGTAGCAAC
Source organism: Aplysia californica (assembly GCF_000002075.1). NCBI lineage: Eukaryota > Metazoa > Mollusca > Gastropoda > Aplysiida > Aplysiidae > Aplysia > Aplysia californica. The sequence continues at coordinate 642 of NW_004798663.1, read as the reverse complement.
AAAAATAACAGCATGTTCATGACCCCACACAGCCCATGATAATAATGTTATGATATTCACATTTCTTAATGCTGGCCCTACAAAGCCTATGATAATAATATATTCCATATTTCTGTAGGCATATTTAAACATTCCCTGTCCATGTCCAGAAAATAAATTGTTGATTTTACAATACAGGGAAAACTTACTTTTGTGACAGACCTTGTACTGCTTCAGATGATCAGCTCTGAACTGTAATAACACTCGCACAGTATCATACTCCAACCTGAGGAGAAGACCAAAGAAACTGATTAAATCAAAATGCACATACACAAGCGCACACTAACACACATAAAAACAAACAATCACAAACATACATACACACACATGCACACATATGTGAGTATGCACATATTATGCCCGTGAGCGCAGACACACACATGCACGCATATACATACCCCCCCCCCCACACACACTCACGAACCAAGCATTCTCACGCACCGGAAAACTAAAATAGCAAGTAGACATAACAAAGCGTATATGCACAGAAAGGCACAAACTAAAATGCAGACACACTCAACAAACCATATGCACAAAAACGCATAGACAAACATGCAGACATACTCATACACATATTCATACATACTAATACACACACACTCA
>NW_004798662.1:99118-100353 GCF_000002075.1 Aplysia californica | reverse complement strand
TTCTCTCTCTCTCTCTCTCTCTCTCTCTCTCTCTCTCTCGCCCCCTATATTTGTCCACCATTTTACCCTCTCATCGCTTCACCCCTCCCGTCCCCCAACCCCCTCACCATCTCTACCCCACCCTCCTTTTTCCATCCGTCTTACCTCCTCCTCCTCCTTCTCCTCCTCCTCCTCCCCCCACACACACACACACTTTCTTAGGCTCATTCAGGACAGAGCTCTGTGGAGAATGGGAGAAGTTTCCCGCCTTTTCTGTCCGCTGTCAATGCATTATAATCTATTCTGTTACGTCCTTTTGCTCATGACATTGCTTTCATAATACATGTAGATCTAGATAATCTATATGGGTGGGGAAAAAATCAAGCCACATGAAGTGAACATCCATTCATTTTTTTTCTTCTTTACACCTAGCCTTAAGCTCAGCCTGAATTCGAGCAATATAATATTATTATTTACTAATGTTTTAAATTATTTTTGTTTGTTTATTTGGGTTTTTTTTCTTCAAAATGACGTTGTTACCTGTATCATTCCTTTATATGTTTTTAACGCCGAAGCTCAAACTCGATGAGACCTAAATTCCCAGTGCAGAAAAGACCTTTCTGCATGGGTGTAACCCCCCGCTTGATGCAAATAGGTCATTGTTGAAGTCAGCCCTTGTGGCCATTGTTAGGATAATGTTTATCTTTAAATACGAGAGAGAAGATACACGAAAGGATGGGGGGGGGGAATAAAAGCGAAAACAAAACAAAACAAAACCAAACACAGGGCGATATGTTCGAGTAGACATCGTTCTCCCACTTTATCAGCACTCGTTGATGTTGACGGCTGTATGTGAGGGTCGAAAATTGGGCCACCTTGATTCACTTAAAACCATTAAAATTGCTGTAATCAACTCTTTATAGAAGTCAGCACGACCCCAGGCGTATTACTATATCGTTGATTTCTTTTTGCTTCCCCCAGTTATCGTAAATCCCCTTGGTCTGACTACTACCAGAGAGGGTTTACAGTGTTGTATTACTGTAAACTCTCTGCTACTACTGTGTCTTCGAACACCAACTCTTATTTATTCTTACTGAATATTGTGGTGGGTACAACAAGTTTGTATACTGAAACCTATCTCATCTTGATGAAAATGCTACAGAAAAAATGGCGAAATGGTTTAACTCCCCTATCAACACTATTAGGTTATTTAAGGGGCGGGACCTCCTAGTTTAACGTCCGTTCCCGATAGGACC
>NW_004798662.1:97448-98609 GCF_000002075.1 Aplysia californica | reverse complement strand
GGGGAGAGGTAGAAAGAGGAAACGAAAGCAGACAACAAAACATTGCTAGAGAGCAGGAAAGGAGGTGAAAGGAGACAATTTTAGAGAAGAAAATGTTTCGGTCGTTACCCTGATTCGAACCCAAGACCTTTGAATGAGAGGCCAACACCTCGATCTCTAGGCTATGAGAGCCTCCAATCTGGCGTATGACGCACAGCAGTGCAGTGTGTTCGGCGCATACTTCGCTATCTCTGAATTACAACGTTCTATCTAACCAGTACCTAGTTTTTAGAAATTAAACTGACATTAAAATTTTGATTTTCTCAACATGTCAAGCTTTTTCGAATTCAATTCTTTGATTGTCTTGATAATGACTCCGAATAATCCTACGATTTTGAGAGGGAAGATAGAACAGACGGTTTCTGACCTCATTATCTAAATAACTCAAAACGGCCAAAAATGTTAGATAGAACTTTCTGATTCTAGCTAGCCGCCGACTAGTGACTGTTCTCTAGTGAAGCCTGTTCCCTCTGCTTCCTCTCACTGTTACTTTCCTCCAAACCAACGTCTGTGGTGTAGCGGTTTGGCTGTTCACCGTTGCACCCCACACACAGAAGACCCGGGCTTGATTCCCACTTGGAGAAAAATGTTTCGAGTATCTTGGTCTTTCTGCCGGAACGTAGAGACACTTTCAACACGTGTTGACCTTTTCAGGCAGGGTAAAACCTGCATCCTTATACGGGGTGCCCACTACAGTTGGATCGGGCCTATCGCGCGACTCGATCGCCTGAAACTGAAAACAAAAACGTTTGTTTTTGAGGCGATCGTGTCGGGCGATCTGTCGATCCCATCCGTAGTGGGCACACGCCATTATGAATGGTTGAAATTTCCTCGCTAGGGAGCATAAAAACACCAACAAAGCGGGAAAACCACGTGTCATCCCATTCTATGACTCAAAATGGCGCTGCAGTTTTGACCTTGGATCGTAAACTGCAATACAATTTTACAAATTATTCCTGATTAAACTGAAGATAAGAATACATTTATTTTTTCCTCAGAAATCCAGTACTTTTTTATTTAGGTATTAAGAAGAACAGAACAGATTACGAGCATGTATATTCTGGACAATAGACAGCAATGATTTCAGCTGAAAACAAAAGAAACTGGGGGGGGGGGGGGGGG
>NW_004798662.1:96039-97348 GCF_000002075.1 Aplysia californica | reverse complement strand
CGACACATTTGAATAGTGGGTGGTTGGCGGGTGCTCCTGTGTGGTTTGCTCCTTCTTTCCTAGAAAACTAGAAAACAGCTATCGTCTTAATCTCCCCTCCTTCTTTATTGAGTGGTCTCATCTCTCTTTTATAGGCTCTCGTGGCCTAGAGGTTAAGGTGTTCGCCTCTCATACAATAGGTCCAGGATATGAATCCGGATAGCGATGAAAATCATTATGCATCTAAAAAAAAATTCTCCTTTCACATCTTTTCCGGTTCTATAACAATGTTCTGTCGTTTGCTTCCGTCTCCATTTCCTGCCCCAATCCCCTCTCCCCGTTTGCCCCCTCCTCTGAGCTCTTGGCTCTTTCTACAGACTTTCTACTGTTACTCTTTGGCTACTTCTGCTGTCTTTCAGCCACATCACTGATCTTATAGTAGGAAAGATCTACACCTAGCCTTCTCGGACAAGAGCAAAAAATCTGGGAGGTCCCATGTGCATGTTGCGCACGATAAAGATCTATTGGTGGTCCAAAAATTGAAAAGAGTAGGCTTCGCCCGCCACCCAGGGGCAAAATTCAAAATTTCCTAACAACTGAAAATGATGTGTCCCAAGCGTTCATGTGACCTCATGCAGCTGCGAGTGGTTAAAACACTTACCAAAAAGCAAAAACAAAAACGAAAAACTTACAATATCTCTCTTTTTCATTCCAATGTTTTAACACCCCCATCAACACACATTATACCATTTAGGAGGTGAGCTTCCGACTCTGCAGTCAGGGCCAACCTGGGCTGAGAGGGATACATCCCATCAGAAAGACCTATCCTCCATAAACATTTTCTCCCCACTAGGAAATCAAACCCCGGTCTCCTGCGTGCGACAATGAAACGCCTAACCGTTACATCACAGAGTACCCTCGTCTCTATCTGGTTCTTTGTCTAACTTTGATTACCTTGCCAAACAAGTCCGCCATCGCCCCTGAAGATTAAACCGGTTATGGAACATTACTTACTGCTTACGGATTCCATAATTAAGTGTTGGGCAAAATCCCGATAACCGGATAATTCTCAGTGAAACATTATCCGAATTCAGACTTCTAAACTCTCTTTCATGACCCGTTTGCTGAAGTGGGTACACCCATTTGTTGTAGAATGGTTCTAACCCATTTGCCGAAGCGGTTCATAAAACAATTTAATCGCCGAAGATGTGCACTAATATATCATCCGGATGCTGCTAAAGCGACTCATTGCCCAGCCTTACCATAATCCACAAGGATCGTAGGGGCGATATGATAGAGAGCCTCGTCAGGTGCCTCCACATTTCACTGT
>NW_004798662.1:89398-90932 GCF_000002075.1 Aplysia californica | reverse complement strand
GGCAAAATCATGGCTACCCATAGATTTTAATTATAATTTGTAGTCTGAGCATCATCATGGCCGTCCATAGATTTTAAAGATAATATCCTTGACCAAGCGCTGTTATAGCTGGCCACAGTTTAATTACTATGTCCTGACTGGACATTGTCATAGCTGGCCATAAATTTAATTACTATGTCCTGACTGGGCTTTGTCATAGCTGCTCATAGATTTCAAATATAATTTGTATTCTGAGCATCATCATGGCCGCCCACAGATTTAAAGATAATATCCTTGACCAAGCACTGTCATAGCTGCACGGAGATTTTAATTACTATGTCCTGACTGGGCTTTGTCATAGCTGCCCATAGATTTTAATCATATATGTAATATCTTAGACTGGGCACTGTCATGTCTGCCAATTTTTGCTCTCTCTATAAACTTCGCGCGCGTCCTAGTGCTCACCTTGAGGCGCAAACGAAGGGAACAAATTTCGGTGTGACAACTGTTGAGTGTGGGCACAATCTTTCCTTCCTTGTCTTTCATTTGATCCTTTTTTCCCCTTGCCCATTTATATGAGATTGACGCCTTTTGATTAGTAGAAAAAAGTGCATATGATAGTGTATCACATGCATACTTAGTATAACAGTTAACTGTAATAGCAGATAGAGATTCCAGGATTATAGATGAAAGTCATTGATCTGAGAGCGGTGATGATTTTAGAAATAATAGTGGTGATGAGTGATGATGTGGGATTGCGTTTAAGCAATGTTAGCGTTAGTCCTATCTTCCTCTGCTCCAATGAGTCACGAGGGACGTGGGCACCCTCTATCCAGTTCCCTACTGGAACCATCGTTACAGTCACCATGAAGTTCTGACATGGTGGGCTCAGTCTCTGCTAAGATGACATTGTTCGTGTTAGCCTATTCTATCGGGTCAAGACAAGTGTAGAGAGGAGCTAAGTGGGAAGACAGTATAGTGGCAGGTATTTGAAAGCGGGTTGTAGGTAGCAAGTTGGCAGATTATTATGATCTTTAAAATTGCAGCATTCTACTCCCTGATCATTTGCCCCGAGTATTCTTTTCGAGTCCAATTGAGCTTGCAGAGATTCTGACACAGGATCCTCGAATCCGAGTGGAGAGAGCACAATTTCCACAGAATATTGATCCTCTTGCCTCGCAAACGAAGGAGAAAATATCTGTGTGACAACTGTTGGGTGTGTGCAAAATCGCCCCCTTCTTGGCTTTCATTTGATTCTAAATATTTAAAGTACTTGTAGAGTCAAATTGTGCGCTTCAAGATGAACCGGTATTGCGTCAGAGAGCATAGTTTTGGGTATTACAACACATAAGTCTATGGGCGAGTTCTCAATATTATTATCCCGCTGGCTTTCGAGATGAGATCTTGTCGACGTCGGCCATGTTCAGGAGGTTCTTGTTTGTCAGGCTAGTTGTGGACGGGGTGGTTCTAGTCGTAGTGTGTGTGTGAGTGTGTGTGTGAGTGTGTGTGTGTGAGTGTGTGTGTGTATGTGTGTGTGTGTGTGTGAGAGTGTGTG
>NW_004798662.1:87340-88335 GCF_000002075.1 Aplysia californica | reverse complement strand
GTGGTTTAGAGTGTACGGTGTTCGCCTCTCATTGAATAGGTCCCGTGTTCGAAACCTGAACGTAACAGAAAAAGTTTCTTCTCTAAATTGTTTCTGCTTTCACCTCTTTTCCTGCTGTCTAACCATGTTCTGATGTCTGCTTTCGTCTCCTCTTTCTGCCCCAACTCTGCTCGCCCCTTTGCCCCCTACTCTTTCTGCAGCCTTTCTTCTGCTACCCCTTGCTTTGTACTGCTGTTTTTCAGCCACACCCCTGATCTTGGGGTAGCTGAGATCTAACAACTAGCCCTCTTGGATAAAAATCGCAGAGGCCCCGTGTGCAGGTTGTGTACATTCAAGATCCCTTGGTGGTCAAAAATGTTTAAGAGTAGGCTTCGGTCACCATCCAGGCAAAATTCAAAAATAATTCCTACCAAACTGAACGTGTTTAGTGTGTCCCGCGCGCTCATGTGGACATGTGAAGTTGTGAGCCTTGTAAAACACAAACCAAAAACAAACAATTAATATCCTTTTTCATAGCGTTTACACTTCCACCGGTGTGCACAGTAATCAAGGCCCACAGAACGCTCAATCAGGCTATGGAAACTCGGAGCGAAATGTAACGTATTATTTCGTCTAATTGTATGCGATACTGTAAGCAGGTACAATGTATACAAATTTTACCTGTAACAAAGAAATGTAATAAAATACTTACAGCCTCTGTTCCCCGGTCGCTGATCCCTGGAAACGATGACGTCAGCTGTCGCTTTTCTATGGTGTACGCTTGGACGATGGCTGTTATTTTGAGCTTGCTTTATATTTTGTTTTGTCTTTGGTTATTGTTGTTGTCGTTGTTGTTGTTGTTGTTGTTGTTGCTGTCGTTGTTGTTGTTATTGTCATTGTTGTTGTTGTTGTCGTCATCGTTGTTGTTGTTATTGTTGCTGCTGTTGCTGCTGCTGTTGCTGTTGATGTTGTTGCTGCTGCTGTTGTTGTTGATGTTGTTGTTGTTATTGCTGTTG
>NW_004798662.1:80794-83265 GCF_000002075.1 Aplysia californica | reverse complement strand
ATCTAAAATTTAACTTGCAAGCATACAGTAAGATATGCTTATTCATGCTTCTGATTTGTGTTCTGTGGTTTGAAATGTGGCGGAACATTGCCTTGTGCCGCTCCAGGTCGGACTTACTATAAATATCATTATGTCACGAGGAAGTGGAGGAATCAGACTCTCGTAAATTTTGAGGCATACAGTACAGAGGTATTGGAATCTTCTTAAAGCTTGTTCATATTTTGTCTTGCTTTGAGTGGAGAAAAGTAAATATCCATTTATCTTGAACATAAGGAGAGATCTTTGCGAATGAAAGAGGTGGAGGTCACCTGGTTTTAGAGATAAAATTAGTGAGAAAATGGCGGCCAAAGATTAGTTATTTCTTTAGTTTAAGAGCCCGTGGTAACTGAGCATTTACATTTTTTGTACCTTTAATCAAAGTTTTTTCAGAAAAATCCACACAGGAATGAGTTCTTTAATGGGCATGAAAGGCGTTGAGCCAAAAAACAAAATGTTGATAGAAATTCACAAACCTGTGGAAAATTGCAAGTTTCTTCACTTTGATTATTTTGACGAGAGCCTGATTCCACCACGCTGCCTCACATATATTATTATGTCACGAGGCAGTGAAATAAGCCTCTCGTAAATTTTGAGGTATACAGTACAGAGGTATTGGAATCTTCTTAGAGCTTGTTCATATTTTGTCTTGCTTTGTGTGGAGAAAAATAAATATTCATTTATCTTGAACATAAGGAGAGATCTTTGCGAATGAAAGAGGTGGAGGTCACCTTGTTTTAGAGATAAAGTTAGTGAGAAAACGGCACCAAAGATAAGTTATTTCCTTAGCTTGGGAGTCCGTGGAAATTGAAAATTTACATTGATTTTTTTAGTGCATTTACGTATGGCTTTTCAGACAAATCCACACGCACAAATGTATCGTTAATGGGCATGAAAGGTGTTGAGCCAAGAAACCAAAATTCGATTAAAAAAAAAGAATTCAAGAACCTGCGGAAAAATGCCAATTTCTCCACTTTGATTTTTTTGACGAGCGCCTGATTTCACCACGCTTATGTGTCCGCTTTGTCCATGGTACAGACTGCCTGTTTCGGACAAGAATTCACAGTGTTATGTACTCGAAGTTCTGTTTGTCTTTTTTGTCAGTGGAAAGTAGGTCCTCGGTCAGGGAATTCTCTCTCTCTCTCTCTCTCTCTCTCTCTCTGTCTGTCTGTCTGTCTGTCAGTTTGTCTGTCTGTCTGTCTGTCTATCCACCCATCTATCTAACTGCTGTAGAGATTGTTCCTTGTTTAAACTTACGACCATAATTTATGTTTTAGTATTTCGCCGGCCAGTTGAACTATATCCACATTTTTGAAACCCACATATCCCAGTGTGGTATTGATTGCATGAGGTCAAGAAATATTTTGTGGAAATTCAAATTCTAAATTTTGAGAATTAAAATCCTAATGAAGGGGCATAATTAATTGTTAATAGAAGGAAACATAAAGTTTATCTTTCGGAGTGCTGCGCATTTGTACGGGTTGCCGACGACTAGCTTCTTATTTTCTTGTAAATACGGGTAAATATAAGTATTTTACGCCCCTACAAACACAGTTTAGACAGTTCAGGTGAAGGGCTTCAATCCAGCCTGCCAGGACCGGCCTGAGCTGAGGGGAGCTGAAAGGTCGAGAGGCTCGTGAACAATTCTTCTCACACGGGAATCGAACTCAGGTCTTATGCGCGGTGTCGGTTGTGTACTAGTCGCTCCCAGACGCTTCGTCAGCAAGCTCAAAAGACTCTCTCTCAGCCCATTGGTGAGGCAGCGTGGTGGAATCAGGCTCTCGTCAAAATAATAAGAATGAAGAAACTTGCATTTTTCCGCACGTTTGTGAATTATTATTAAATTTTTGTTTTATGTCTCAACACCTTTCATGCCCGTTAAAGAACTCATTTCCGTGTGGATTTTTCTGGAAAAGGTTGATTAAAGGCTCAATGTAAATTTTCAGTTACCATACACTCTTAAGCTAAGGAAATAACTAACCCTCGGCGGCCATTTTCTCACTAATTCTACCTCTTAAAACAAGTGACCCCCACCTCCTTCTTTCGTAAATATCTCGACTTGTATTCAACATAAAATGATACTTTTTTCATCCAAATAAAGACAGTGAACAAGCTTTAAGATGAAACCAATAACTCTACGTGCCCAAAAATTGACGAGAGCCTGATTCCACCACCAGGTTCAGTCTTGTTGGAGATGGGAGTTGGATTCCAGGGTGCAGTCTCTTTAATGGCCTAACAGTGATGAAAGGGGCGTAACACCCACGCACTTACTCGTTTGTACTTCCTGTGCTCTTCACAAAACCAGTTTTTGTCATTCTAAAAACGTTTTATTCCCTTTTCTATAGCTAATCCCATTTGGCTGATCACGGGGCATTTCTTTTTTGGTTCATCCGTCCGTCTCATTTTATGCCACTTCCTGTTCATTTTCATTCGCC
>NW_004798662.1:77060-78088 GCF_000002075.1 Aplysia californica | reverse complement strand
CCCCCCCCAAGATCAGCCAGACTTCGGCATAGTTGAAAGTGGAGGTGAAGGTGTGAGTGTGGGTGAAGGCGAAGGTGAAGGTGAAAGTGAAAGTGAAAGCAAGACCTCCAAGTTCAGCGCTCTTCGTCGATAAGACCAATGCAAATGGCTCAAGCTATACGTCCCGAGTTCAAGAAACCCCTGTTGGGGATCGGAACCAGGGTCATCCGAGTGGGTGGTTGGTAGGTGCTCTAGTGTGGATTGGTCCTCCTTTCCTATCAATCATCTATCGTCCTTGTCTCTCCTTCTTTTTGCGCGTTTGTTACTCTCTTGTAACACCTCTGATCTTCGTCATGTGTCTGATCTTATTGTTTTGCAAATGTCGTAAAATTCTTACTAAAACTAAAAAGAGTCATCGGCACCGTAGCCCTGAATGATGCCACCTGAGCTAACGGTGCTGCCCACTATAACTGTCTGATTGTTCGTCTCTTGCACCTGTGTTTGTTTAAAAAAATGGTGAAATGATATCGGTTTAACGCCCTTATCAATGCTATTAGGTTATTTAAGAGACGGGACCTCCGAGTTTAACGTCCATCTCCGAAAGGACCGAGCCAAATGGGAAAATCGTATAAAGTGCCTTTCCCAAAGACATAACGTTGGACCCAGCTGAGGCTCGAACCCTCAAACCCGCAGTCTCACGGTTACGAGTTCGGTAGCCTAACCACTTGGCCATCGACGCCGGTGTGTTTTTGTATGGTCAATATGTGAAGCAGCGTGGTGGAATCAGGCTCTCGTCAATTTTTGGGCTTGTAGAGTTATTGGTATCATCTTAAAACTTGTTCACTTGTCTTTATTTTGATGAAAATAATATCCATTTTATCTTGAATACAAGTCAAGATATTTGCAAAAGAAGGAGGTGGGGGTCACTTGTTTTCAGAAGTAAAATTAGTGAGAAAATAGCCGCCAAAGATGAGTTATTTCCTTAGCTTAAGAGTCCGTGGTAACTGAAAATTTACATTTTTTGTGCCTTTAATCAACGTTTTTCAGAA
>NW_004798662.1:70928-73932 GCF_000002075.1 Aplysia californica | reverse complement strand
GTATGTGTATATATATATATATATATATATATATATATATGTATGTATATATACAAATGGTCTATCCTCTGTACAGTGGGCTAACTAACCCACCAAGCTTGTCAACTCTTTATCATTGGGTTAAGTTGTCTAGCCTATCCATTTGAGCATTGCATTTTAAGTATTTTTTTACCAAACAGATTATTACTATTATGTAGAACAGTTCAGAAAAAAAATCGATGAAAAAAACTTACCTGATACATGTATGACAATATCAATATATCGAAGCCTTTGGGGTCACTTTTAACTGCGACATGCAGTGAACTCTCCATATTTTTGGGGGTCAGCCCACTAAAAAAAAAACTTATAAAAAATCTGCAGTTTCTTTAAAAGACAAGGAGAGTTTTCTCTATAACCAAAGAAATATAATACATACAACAATGAAACCAACTGTCTCCTACACTATAGGTAGGGCAATGCCCATTTTCGGTGTACTGAAAGGGCAATATTTGTGGAAACCCTCAAAATTTGGGTTAGTCCGCTTACCTGTCCCCGTAGAATTATGCAAATTTAAAAGGCCAAATTATGCACAAAAAAAGCAAAATTATGCAAAAATTATGCAAGTTACCGTAACACCATTCACGACATGTTTTGCATTTTTTCAACACGAAGTTTCATGAATTTCATGTTTTTTATGTACAGAAAATTTGAAAACAGAACATGTCAGTATCAGTAAATTGTTGTGTATTTGCAAAAGAAAACAGTACACATCAGTAACAAAAAAAGAAACAAAAAAAAAACAACCCCAAAAAATCATCTCTGTAACTTTCAGCTGTAGATCTAGATCTAGATCTATAGAGGAAAGAAAAATGTTTCAAAATAAAGAAAAAAAAAAGGACCTCTGGACCTCACTCTGATGCTGGCACATTACTAAAACCAGGGACACCTGTCAAACATGAAACATCAGCAGACATGAGAACAACAACTTTTGATGGATTGAAAAATTGAACATGCACAAGGAACAAAATCACAACCCATAACCAAAATCTTCTAACAAGGGAAATAACCAACTTTTCACTTAAATGAGAGTTATTACGGTGATTACGTCCCTTTAGTCACATGGCGAGGCGTAGTAAATTCATTTTTTTCTTAAAAATAAGGACGTGAATAAACGCAGATAATCCAAAATTATGCAAATGTTGCAGAATTACGCGAAAAAATGCGACCGGGCCGCATTATATGTGTTAGGATTAGTGTTAGGCTTAAGGTTAGTGTTAGGGTTAGGGGTCGAATTGCAGGATTGTAGGACAGTGGGGTAATACATTCATGCATGACATTTAGTAATCGTTGGGGCCAAAACCGGATTATCCCAAAGAATCATTTACATTCTTAATATATCATCCTCTTTTTTTTTTTGGGGGGGGGGGGAGGGGGTTAGTGTTTTACGGCGCTCGCAACTGCATAAGGTCATATTTAGAGTGCACGGGACTCATTAAACATTTTCAGTTTGTAGGAAATTTTGAATTTTGCCCGCGTAGCGACCGAAGCCTTCTCTTCTTATCAATTTAACTAATTTTTAGTCTACCAAGGGATCTTTAACGTGCGCAACTTGCACACTGGACCTCCGAGATTTTTCGCCCTTGTCCGAGAAGGCTAGGTGTAGATCATTCCTACCAGAAGATCACAGGTGTGGCTGAAAAACAGCAGTAAGGAGGAGCCAAGGAGCAGCAGTAGAATTAGTAGAAAGGCTGCAGAAGGAGTCGGGAGCCCAGGGGAGGGGGCAAAGGAGGTGAAGGGGTGGGGGCAGAAAGTGGAGACGAAAGCAGACCATAGAACATTGCTAGAGAGCAGGAAAGGAGGTGAAAGGAGACAATTGTAGAGAAGAAAAATTTTCTGTCGCTACCCGGATTCGAACCTGGAACATTTGAATGAGAGGCAAAAACCGCAACCTCTGGGCCACGAGAGCCCCCTATATCATCATCTGCATTTTAATTTTAGAGTAAATAACAATAGACTATAGAATTGTCAGGAGTTTTGTTGGGATCAACGATGGCGATGGACAACAAATTCTTCAAATTAGGGCACTTACAAATAAATAAATAATATTATTTTATAATTATTTCGTTCGGGTCTCTCCAAAGTCGGGGCTTTGTTAGGATGTACCGGATCGTTTAGTTGGCAATGCATTCGACACAGAAGGTTTATAAAAATCTCCCTGCAGGAGGTATTAAGTGTCAGGGAAGTATGTCCTTTAAGTAATTTCGTTCAAACTACCGAGACTACGAAAAGTAATTGAGGACATCCCATGTCTGAGGATCATGCTGCAGTGGATTCCATCACACTGTGGTGTCTTAGGAAATGAGCGGGCAGACAGGATGGCCAAACTAGGAGCACAGAAAGAAAGAGCAACCAGACAACAGCGTTAACTACACAGAAATAAAAACTATTATAAATACACCATTTAAAGCACCTCAGACACCAGATAACTACCATGAGCTGTCCCGCCAAGAACAAGTGATTATCTTCCGACTAAGGACACAACACACAAGACTGAGACAATATATGTTCAAATGTTGTAAACTAGTACAATCACCAAAATGCCAGTGTGGAGAGGCGGACCAAACTGTTGAACACATCCTTCAGCACTGCAAGACACACAGGGCCCTGAGACAGGAAACGTGGCCAACCCCACTGACGCTACAGGAGAAGCTATACGGGCCGATTGATGAACTGAGCAGGACGGCCCAATTTATGACAGATACCAGACTTCAAGTGTGATGTGATCGAGAAGAAGAAGAAGAATTTCGTTCAAGTTAAAGCAAATTCGTCTCTTCTTTCGGAGTGACTTGAAGATTTCGTTGCGCCCAATTACTCGGTCATGACAAAATGGAGGTTGTTTATTTATTGGTCATATCATGATTGTTCCTCTCACACACTCGACATCTTTTGACCTTGTGTTTGAAGTCTGTCTGTGGGGAGGATGTTCTCTGTCTGTCTCATCACATGGGAGAACGGTTCCAGGAAT
>NW_004798662.1:64693-70828 GCF_000002075.1 Aplysia californica | reverse complement strand
ATGAAGAAGAAGAAGAATTTCGTTCAAGTTAAAGCAAATTCGTCTCTTCTTTCGGAGTGACTTGAAGATTTCGTTGCGCCCAATTACTCGGTCATGACAAAATGGAGGTTGTTTATTTATTGGTCATATCATGATTGTTCCTCTCACACACTCGACATCTTTTGACCTTGTGTTTGAAGTCTGTCTGTGGGGAGGATGTTCTCTGTCTGTCTCATCACATGGGAGAACGGTTCCAGGAATATAGACCTGCTCATTTCTCGGCTGTCTACATGATGGTTAGGTAGCCATGGAAACAATAATGCTTTTACTTTTACAGTACAGTTCAGCCAAGGAGGGAATTTTTAACTCAAGCTTGGCCATTCTGGAATCTAAGACTAAGAGTGTGACATCAATGAATGGAATGAGACACGATAAGGAATCTGACCGAAAGAGACAGCTGATTTTGGAGAAATTTCTACAGGTCTACAGAGTCCAAAGCCATGTTGTTAAATGCAATCTTTAATAGAGGAAAGTACGCCAAATGTGGAGTAAACCATTGTTGATTGATTCTTCCTCCATTTTAATAAGCAACTACAGAGGTATTGTCCTTTTAAACATTACATCCAAGATAATGACTAGCCCATTACATTACAAAATAAGCCTATACGGTTGGTTATGTGGGCTCATAAGATTTCTTCACTACCAGAAGCTCAAACAGGGTTTTCTCAACGTTATATCACCATTTATCATATCATATTCTCTCTTCACTCAGTTCAAAAGTATCATTAAAGATGTGGACGCCTTTGTATACTTTCTCTTGACTTTTCTTAAACATGTGATTGTCTTGATGTTGAAGAGAAGAGGCCTGGTTGTGTATACACATGTATATGATAACATTGTTCCAAATCAGGCCCGAGTACGAGTAGATCATCTACTGTGAAGGAAGTCCCATTTTTGCTCACCATCTAAGTTTCTGCAATTGTTATTTGAAATTAAGTTGGAAAAAAACCCAACTATGTCTCGGTTTTATTTTTGATGGAAGAGTGATAATAAAGCACACTGAAAGTGAAAAAGAGAAAGGGAGAGAGAGAGAGAGAGAGAGAGAGAGAGAGAGAGAGAGAGGGGGGGGGAGGGGGAGGGAGGGAGAGAGAGTGCAGAGAGGGGGAAAGGTAAATAGGGAGAGAGAGAAAGACAGAGAAAGAAAGAAAAAGATAAATTATATATATATAGATATATATAACATATACATGTATATATATAAAGATTGAGAGAGAGAGAGAGAGAGAGAGAGAGAGAGAGAGAGAGAGAGAGAGAGAGAGAGAGAGAGAGAGAGAGAGAGAGAGAGAGAGAGAGTTCAATAAATGGTCGATTCCAGATAAAATGTGTGTCGTGTAACAATACTTGTTATATATTATAATAAAAATAATAAATTAAACTTCACTTTCCCGTCATTTGTTTTATTTTTGTCCTGCAATCATTCCATACCCGGTACGTCATCACGTCTTCCACTGCTCTCTCTCGCTATGCCCTCACTCCCTCCCATCCCTTTCTCTCTCTCCCTCTACCCCCCCATTCTCCAGAAAAGGCACCCCTGCTCTCTACCCATTACCCACCCCTCCCCCCCCAATCTCTCTCTCCATCATATGTTCACCTCACTGCCGCTTTCCATTCATGAAAATCTTAATTCCCAACTCACTACATATTCAAAATGTGCACAATGCGCTCATATGACCTTATTCAGTTGAGAGCGCCGTAAAACCCTCTACTAGAAAAAAAAAAATGTTCACAATATTAAAGTTATTTAGAAAACAACACCATGCCTCGTTTTCAAACTGTTCTATTGAAATATTAGGATAGAGTAATAATTGGGGAAAGCTTAGCACACTAAAGGTTAAATATTACCCCAGCAGACCATAGAGAACACTCAGAAACATTCTCAGCTTCCCGGGAAGTATACAGAACAAGCAGCTGATTAAGCGCTCAAACACTGACAAGATCTTTCACGGTCTATAGCTGGGTACCCATTCCCACCAGGGTGTAGAGAGGAAAAAACGTCCCTTTACAAAGAACACAACATCAGGCCCCTGAGGGGATTCAAACTCGCGACCTAACAGTTGCGAGTCTGAGAGCCAAACCACTAGGCCACCGACGCTGACTACAGAGATTCAGTAGGGAATGGCAAAATCGAGATTTTACTTCTGTGTTCGTGTCATCTGTGTCAGACAGTACTAGTACTATAATATATAGCAATACAATCCAGAACATACTACCACTATATCACCAAAACATGAGCAGGAAGATTTTTAGTAGCCTACAGGTTTTACGGTGCTCGCAGCTGCATAAGGTCATATGAGCGCCAGAAGATTAGAGGTGTTACAAGAGAGTAACAAAACATAAAAAAAAAGAAGGGGAGATAAGGACGATAGATGTTTGATAGGAAAGAAGAAGCAGGAATGAGCAGGAAGAGCAAAAACTATACATTTTAATTTAAATCCACATTTCCGAATTAAACACAAAAACAAGACAGAAAAACAAGAAGAAGAACAAGAACAAGAGATCGATGACGCCTGCTTATCAAATTTATTACATACAACTTCTCACACAACTCACACCAACAACAGACAAATGAGGGAAATGTATAGCATCACATTAAATAATAAATGACATGAGTGGCAGCTTCGTGAGTCGAGTGCGTGATGACCAAAAGTTGACTGATCCTCCCATCCCCAGGAAATGACTTGTGTCCACATCTAAGAGCCTCTGAAATAAAAGAAGAAAAAACAATACCATAAATAAATCACAAACAGCAGTTCATTCTCTTACCAGTTCACACCAACAAATGAACATAAAGGTGCCAGCAGTGCACCACTTCAGCATTCCATACACAAAGAAAATCGGATTCAACGAAATGAATTGGTCTCCTCGTTTTGCTTTTTCATTAAAACCAATTAAAAGAACTCGGATTCTACTAACACATTAACGAACAAGTTCGGATTCAACGAAGTCGCTTGCAGGGTGAACAACCCTCTCTGACGTGGCCTCGCTCATTTTCCTCGGGCAGCGAACTTTTTATTATCTGTTCCTGGAAACCACCCGCATTGAGAACCATTATTCACTCAGCCTACCGTATATATACCTTATGTGACAAAACAGCGGCCTTCTCACATACCAGCACATGCATTGTAAGCATGCACACGTCTTAGCGTGTACCGGGGTCGGACGGGCGGCCAGCACATATGTGACTAGTCACTGTGTGTGCCCGTGGGGGAGGCACAAGCGGTCCAGACGTGAAACATCAGTAGAGACAAAGACGCTTCAGTTATTTCTTTGCACCAGCTACTGAACCTAGAATTTTTCTAATGGCATCAAAGAAATGCAAATGCCTCTCATTTGAGACCAAACTACTTACTTTTGATAGAAAGTCAATTACTTGCCCACTGCCTACTAATACTATAATTATCGAAACAAAAACCTTATGTTTACAATATAACGAGCACTCATATTCAACAAAATTAAAGTCAGGCCCGACGACTTCATTGAATCCGAGCTCCACTGTATGTCTGTCATGTATGATGACACATTGTCAAAACACAAATACAGTCAAACTTATTTCAAATGCATGATGAAACTGTTTTAAATAAAACAGGGAGTGAGGGCAGGGGTCAATCATTGGCTGTGAGCTTGATTTTGTGAATATAAAAGAAACCAACAGAACAGGTCACACGCCTTTGATCCTGACTGGGCATCAATAAAAATAATTTAGAATAGATACAGCATTTATATAGTGCAAATTCCTGCTCTACTCTATGCCCTTTACAATCTTTACCCAGCACATCCGATGGCGTTCTGAAACAATTCAACTTTCTGGGAAGCCTACAGAGTAAGCTGTCATTTTAAAGACGCTAAGACAGTAGAATACAGACACGATCTTTCACTGTCTGTGACTGGGTACCCATTCCCATCTGAGCGAAGGGATGAGGAGAATTCGTGTAAAATGCCTTTCTAAGGACATATCGTCAGGTCTGAGGCTTTAACCCCCAAACCCACGATCACAAGTCTAGTAGTCCAACCACTAGACTACCGAAACCACGCACACACACAACGCAACTTAGCTGATCATTTCAAGTTTTAAACAAAAACACATTTTGTAATTGGCCAAGGCTGTCACCCACAATACAAAAGTGCAGGAATGTTCTAACATCTTGTCAAACTAAGGCTGGCCTTACTCCTGGCTCAAGTATACCTAATTTAATGTTTTTCAAACGAGAAAATGGCACTGAGAGACAACATGGGCTCTGTGCTAAAAGATATTTAAGTTGGTCATCTGCACACAACGCAGTGACATTGACTGTCAAGGCCAGATAAACAGGGAGGGTGGGAATGGGTTGGTAAGGCCAAACAGCAAACATTTTAAAAACTCATGAAAACATGCAGCTGTTGTTTATAACAGTGGCTGGTTGTAGCTGGCATTTATTACAGGACCAGTACTCAAGAACTTGAAAGTTGTGTGGGAGGAACACAAACCAAATGTCCTCTGCACTACGGTTTCGATTTTGTACATGATGTGTTTGTCCAGGCCAATTCCTGATCTCCATCTTGTTTGGTGTGAGAATTCAAGCATGACTTTATAATTTTTAAATGGTAGTAACTGCTTTAACTGAAATTTGAGGAACCACCAGATTTTTGTTTTCGGTTTAGACAAGACCACTCAAATGTAATGGGAAGACACCCCCCCCCCCAAAAAAAACAAAAACAAGTGGGATTCTGTTTCTCTTCCAATTTACTGCTGTTAACCATGCTCAGTTTAACACTTTGCAGTCACGCAGCCAACAGTACAAAATACCACATCTGGTCACCCAGAAAGGCACCGTATGACTGGAACGGATAATTTTCACTGGCGTATTATTGCGCCAAGTGACTGCAAAGTGTGAAACAGTCCACTGTAAGAATAAAGCTTTTTCCTGTCATATTTTGATGTGGGGAACATACTGTGTAAAAATTTTATCGGCAAAGAAGAAGAAAACAAAGACTCGACAGGTTCGGAGAGCACAAGAGGTAGTCTACTCACACAATGATGTTATTGATGGGGATATGGATCAACTTGACGAAGAAACCGATGAAACCCATGATGGCAAATCCGATAGCTGTGGCCATAGCAATTTTCTGGAACTCTGTGGAGTGACAAAGAAAGATTGAAACAACGGGCTACAGAAAGGTATATTCTCCATCCTGAAAAATAAAAAAATTATTCCTATTTCTTGAGACACACATCAAACAAATTTGATGTACAAAAACATCTAGTTCAAAATAATCAGTTCATTACAATACAGTGGAATCCTGTTATTACGAGAGGGAAGGGACTGTTGCAAAATGTCTGTTACAGCAGGATTCTCGGTATAAGGGATCCCGTAATAAATTCAAGGGAAATAATATAGTACTAAATAGTAGGCCAAATCAATGAGTTTGGGTGTTCTGTTTATTTCTTTCCGTTATCTCCCCTGATGACGATTTTGCTTCAACATAACTTCTAGGTCACACTCAATAAAAAATCGAATCAGGTCTCTTTCTCTAGCATTAACGACGTTGACTGCTCGGCATTGGCGATAAGAAAGAAAGGGCTCTAGGCTACCTCGCTCGCTGTGTTGTCCGCCACCCCACCATACCCTATGGTGCGTTCCGTCTGCTTGCGCACATCACACATTCGCTCCATCCATCACAGTCACACTCTCCATCCCCGCATCGGAGAAGTGAGAGGCATGGTAAGCCTAGATCAAATCTAGTTTAGGCATAAGCTGGCCTATCACGCGATGCGTTCTGCTTGTCTGCACGTGCCACACCCTCCCCACTCATTCGTTCCGGCCTTCATTGTTGACACACGTGGGCTCTCCCTTTGTTTTACTAGATCACCAACAAGTTTCTCAACTGGTGAGGTTTTACATTATAATGTATAATAGGCCTATGCGCTGTGCACAGCAGCAGCAATATTCCGCTATAACAGACTAACATTTTCGTCTCATTGCGCTATAGCAGTAATTTATTTACAAAGATAAAGGAGAAAAAAAGGGGTTTTAGAATGGGTTTTTTACAACAGACTTCTTGTTATTTCAGGACTCTTTATAAGTGGACTCCACAGTTTCTGAACATTATGCCCCCCCC
>NW_004798662.1:60939-64228 GCF_000002075.1 Aplysia californica | reverse complement strand
CCCCAAACCTACAAACCACTTTTTAACTTGTGTGCATTTCAAGCAGTGACTTAAACTAAAATGATAGCCACAGTTAACACCACAGCATGGTTATAATAAAATTTCAGTCAAACACATACATTTGTGATACATACAGTAGACCAAAACACTATTATAATAATATAATACAGTCAGATGAAGGAGTCAAACCTGCCCCAGGTGACCACCCGTTGTCAGGGCGGGCAAAATGTTTTCACTTTACACAGGTGGCCGCATTCGATAGTGTCATTACAAAAAAAAAATTTTTTTTGTGGGAAGCGGGAAACAGTCATTTATACAGGTGATTCTTTTGGACAGGCAGTCGTTAGAGCAGGTTCGACTGTACCATGACAACATTACTAACCTTTCCTGTCTGGTTTCGTGCACTTTTTGACCAGCCTAATGGAGTCCTTCGTGAAGGTCTTGGCTGGCTCGATAAATTGCATTACTTGATCCATGTTTCTGGGTCTGTTAAAAGGGTAGACAAAAAAATAAAAATCAAGAAAGTCCAAGCAAAGCTGTACCGTCATTAACTCTGAACTAAGCAGATTGGCGATGCCTCTGTCATAACAAGATAATTTCTGGAGAAGAAGTCTGGTCCAGCATTCATTTACAGTGCAGCCTCTCTGTAACGACCTTTGATACAACGACATCCTCTGTATAGCGACATGGTGCCCAGGTCCCCATTTATTCCATATTATTAGTATTTATCGGTTGCCTGTCAATTTAACATGATATATAACAACATTTTTTTTTCTGGTCCCGACCATGTTATTATATAGTCTCGATATTCTCACCCCCCTCAGATGCGCTACAGACAGTAGGCCTATAGCAGCATAGACACATACAGAACAGTACAGAGAATAAATAAAGTTGTAGAGATAAGTTTCGGGTTTAGTTTATGTAATGGGCTGAGTGAAGGCCATTTCACAACATGAACAGCAAACAAGAGTGAAAAAGGAAAGAAACAAAACTAGATCTACTATAGTTATAAAATGTAAGAATGAAATGTCAAGAGCAGAAGAATGCATCCGATACACCAACCGGTCCTCACAATTATAGCCTAATTTTAAGAAGGCTATTTGATTTTTTTTTTCGCAGTGGCTATGTTCACGACGCAGTGAAGGCAGTTTTTTTTGGGTTCGTAAGTGTTTTACAGCGCTTGCAACTGCATAAGGTCATGTGAACGCGCGGGACACACCTAATATTTTGAGTTGGTAGGAAATGTTTTAACTTTGCGCGGGTGGCGGGCCGAAGCCTACTCTTAAACCGTTTTTAGACCAACAAGGGATAACAGGCGCAAATTGCACACGGGCCCTCCGAGATTTTTCGCCCTTGTCCGGAAACGCTAGAAGGTGTAGATCTTTCCTACCAGAAGACCAGGGTGTGGCTGAAAGACAGCAGTAAGAAGGAACAAAGGAGTAGCATTAGAAAGGTTGCAGAAAGAGTCAGGATCCTAGACGAAGGGGC
Source organism: Aplysia californica (assembly GCF_000002075.1). Lineage (NCBI taxonomy): Eukaryota > Metazoa > Mollusca > Gastropoda > Aplysiida > Aplysiidae > Aplysia > Aplysia californica. The sequence goes on along the minus strand of NW_004798662.1, from coordinate 62,740 downwards.
AAAAGAGGTGAGGGGGTGGGGCAGAAAGAGGAGACGAAACCAGACGACAGAACATTGCTAGAAAGCAGGAAGGGAGTGAAAGGAGACAATTTTAGAGAAGAAATTTTTTCGTACGCTACCCGGAATCGAACCTGGGACCTTTGAATGAGAGGCCAACACTTAACCTCTATGCCACGAGAGCCCCTGAATGCAGTTTGCCGGCACTGTTGAGGCTACGTTCACACAGCACTCAAGCTTCGTTTAGACAGAGCGTCCACTGCTCGTATAAGTAAGCTGGTTTTAGTCAGTGACGACAGTGACCTTTAATATTTTGGCCTGCTTCAAGCATTCCATCCCATGAGATGAAGGAAAACGAAGCAGTAATCTCTGACCGATTGACCATTCGTTGTTTTCCCTTACACTGAGCTCTGGCTCAGAGCTCGTCAGTGTAAGGAAAACGAACTCTTACGTAAAAACGCAAATAAGATAAAAGACAAAAATTTAAGCGCCTACCAAGACGTTTCAATTGCCCTATCTCGCGTCCGGGCGAGACTTGGAGGTGACCTTGGGTTAGTGAGCTACGGCCCGTGACACAAGAGTTTAGTAAACAAACGTAGCCACAGCGAAAAGTAAAATCTAGATAAAACCTTAGTAGTTAAGAACCAGAAGTAGATCTAGAATCTAGATCTAGATTCTAATCGCCAGGAGTCAAAACCGACACTCTGGATTCTAGATCTAGATCTAGATCAAGTTATAAATCGTTGGGGCCAAACTGGTAGGCAGGTAGATCCAGATGAATCTAGACAAGAATCTAGCCTAGAGTTCTAGTTCTAGATCTAATATGGGGTAGAACTACCCACTGGCAGCCACTGCGGCTGGATAGGGCCGATCACCCGACTAGGTCGTCTCCTGAAACTGAAAGTAGACACGATTGTTTTTGAGGCAACAGAGTCGGACGATCGGCCTGACCCGCTGATCCCATCCGTGTAAAGGTAGGCAGGTCTAGATTATCCCACAAAAATACTACAGAGGCCAGATAGATATAGACTAGATCTAGATCTAGATCTACCACAGTTACATACATGCCATATGGCATGGACGGCAGTGGTAGCCTACACTGTAATAATGTGTTGTTGTAGGCCCTAACAAGCACACTCCCCAAGGCAGGTCATCATGGGCATGGAAAGTACTACACACGCTGGATACAACTACAAGGTAAATTACTCGACAATTATTAAATTATAACATTAGCAACCATGCAAACACAGACGTGTACGGGGTCTGCGGGTAACTAAACAGAATGACAACAAGAACATAACAAACTTGGCGTCGCACTTGAACTGGATGGTGCTCGAGACCCGAGTTCTCTTCGCGTTTCAGATCAGAAATAATTTCGGCTTTGGACATCAAAATACTCTTCTCTCAACTTTAGTTACAAATAGCAATGGCACACAGAATTGGAACTGTTCATACCTGGACGAACTTTAACACTAATTTCTTCAAATATTCAAAGAAAGAACAGCACTAAATAGCCCATACGTACGTGTGATTTGGCGTCTGTGAGAGGAAAGAGAGAGTAGACTCTGTGAACTAGATTTGGCCTATTTCCGACAACAGTTTCACGTCACTGCCCCACTTTGACCGTTTCCGCTTCGTCGTGTCAAAACGCATGCGCACTAGACTAACAGGATTTAGTGATTTCCGTCTGTAAATGCTTACAATAAATTCGTACCACAAAATTAATGGTACCAGTACATTATTCGTTACAGTTTAATTTTCGTCATATTTGAAATAAAATTAGATCTGAATAGAGTGAGTGAGA
>NW_004798662.1:59368-60427 GCF_000002075.1 Aplysia californica | reverse complement strand
AGAGAGAGAGAGAGAGAGAGAGAGAGAGAGAGATTAAGAGAGGGAGACAGAAAGAGATAAAGAAAGAGAGAGAGGAAAAAAGAGGGAGAGAGAGAGAATGAACTTTTGAAAATGAAAGCTGAAAATGGTGAACAGACGTATTGGAAAAAGAAAAGAAAAGAACAAAACAAGAAAGAAAAAACGCAACTATAAACATGTATCCGAAGGCTATGGACACGCCCAGTAAAAAAAAAAAAAATACTCCTGACCATTTGAGCCAGAGTGCGGTCAGGTATTATGTATCATCAAGAGGAAGAGGCGGGAGTTCAGACTATGCCCGGTTACATCTCTGGAATGCTTCATCGTTCTCCTTGCAGCTTGTCCCCCCTCCCCTGTCCTTTCCCCCCCCCGTTCCCCTCTCTACCCGAGTGAGGAATTTAAAAAAAAAATCAAGTCATAGTATTTCGGTCTTTCGGCTGAGATGTTGCATCCCTCTCAACCTTGCCCTAATGATAATTGTAAAGCGCGTAGAGAACGCTTTAGATTAATAATCATATTAAACTAGCTGGACCCTCTTTCGATGAAAGGAATGATTGGTGCATTAACATTAACTAAATTAAGTCATTTGCCTACTACACTTTATATTTGCACTCTACTCGAATGGGGCAATAAATCTTGAGAGATGCAGACAATTAGAAGGTCTAGATATAGAGATGAATAGATTGATTCTCTATTCCGCTTTCATGGTTGTACACTCCAGAATTTCAAAGGTGTGGAATCAGTACTGGCGCACGGCTAGTTAACGGAAAACTCACTTGTTTACAATGACGTCTTAGAAGACGGACTTTCGCTAGATTAGATCGAAAAGAAACGAATGAAAAACTGAAAATTAAACTACAGTGACTTCAGGCTTCACAATAGAACTGTGCACCCTTTAACTGATTCTGAACCGGCATTAATTTTGTCAAATTCCAAAGTCTAGGTCTAGTGGTTCCGAAGTTTTGGGACCAAAGTGACGAACTTTCACAAATATAATATTATGTATAGATCTACGGTCGCTTTTAATAATAATAATAATAA
>NW_004798662.1:55844-56915 GCF_000002075.1 Aplysia californica | reverse complement strand
TGAACACAGTTTGTTTTCTGAAAGTTTTGCTTTTAAGCATTGAGCAGAAGTGAATCAGTTCGAAGCCAGCTGTTGCTGGGTGTGGAGTGTGGCGACAGTCCAGGCGCCTGCTCTTCCCAGTATTAAAACGTTGGTGTTAAAACGTTGGACACTTATTCCTTCCCGTTCCCTGTGATTGGCTTGATAAAACTGAGGCTGCCTGTCAGACGACACGTAGATCTAGATTCCAAATGAGAGGATGAGCAAGCTGTTCAGGTCTGTTGTTTGTTTTTTGTCTTTCATTCTTTCTTTTTCAACACCCCCACACACACAGATCTACTTACACGTATTATTACGTCAACTTTAGTAGTTCCTTTGTTTGTCTGCCTTTTCCCATGCACTCAACGATCACGATCAATGATCACGTGGTTGTGTATCTCGTTATCAACCAACCCTCAAGGAACATACACCAGGGCAGTTTTTGCTTTTCATATCTTTCCTTCTTTTGTTAGTTGCTGGGTTTTTTTCGTTAAAAAAAAAGACATCTTTTACATCAATGTGCTGTTCTTCAATTACTCAAAATTGGTTGACAGGTGCTCTGGTGTGCTTTGCTTCTTCTTTCCTATCAAACATCTATTGTCCTTATCTCTCGTCCATCTGTTTTGTGTTTGTAACTCTCTTGTGATACCTCTAATCTTCGGCACTTATATGACCTTTATTGTGTTGCAAGTGCCGTAAAACTTTTACTAAAACTGCTTACAATTTAGCTATTCAAACTGATTGTACTTTAAATTTATTCTTTTTTCTTTCCAGAAGACTACCACTCATCAGACGTTTGGTCAAGAAGACACTGGTGTTACCAGTAAGGCTACCATAGAAGGTCAGCGGCTAAAAGGAAAGCTGGCAGTCTGGTAGTGCTTGTTTGTTCCATTGAGTATACATTTTACAGAATCATTGATACAATTCTGGTGGGGCAGCACCAACAAGCTGCAGAGAGCGATCCAATATATCATTACGTCACTTCAACACTCAATCTTAAACTCACCAGGGAGCTCTTCCCACACAAATCTATTTCTGCCACCAACCCCCCCC
>NW_004798662.1:54368-55123 GCF_000002075.1 Aplysia californica | reverse complement strand
TGGGAGTGGCAGAATTCGAAACACGTGGGCAGATCTGCCTGCTGATTTCAAGCTTGAGTGTTGAAGTGTCTTTGGTATACTGGGTTGTTCCTTGCAGCTTGTTGGTGTTGTGCTGCCAGGATTGTGTCAATGGTGATGTAAAATGTATACCCAATGGATGAAATAAACACTGCTAGCTTTTTCTTTGGCTTTTGGCCTTCTGTGATAGATGTTCTGATACCACCAGTTGGTCAGGAGGGCAGCCTAAACGACCACCTGTGAGACTGGAAGACGGTCAATAAGAAGTGATGAATGATGGTCGGCCTCAAAAGTAATTGTCTTTGAAATGTCATGCAACTCATCTGTCAGACTTAAGATATTATGTAACTTATTATTTCGGTACAAAGACTTCAAAAATAATGATTGGTGGGTGAAAAAGTTTCATTTTTGCATTTTGACGTTTCTAAAAAATTGCCCCTAATTATCTGGGTCCTGAAAATATACCTAAACATTATAATTTTCTAATGATACATGTAATTCAAATACTGTACACAATAAGGTATCTGCGGTGCCATTGTCTTATAAATTAGACGATATTTTGAAGATTTGCACTCATAGCTCTGGCTTTAATTAAGTTATTGTGATTTGTCACATTTAGACTTCTCTCAAAAACCTGCACTTGTCATATTAGTAACCTACTTTTAACTACGTCTGTACCACCTATATCTTCAATATTTTTATATTGAACTGTTTAGATTTTCTGACACGTTTTCTTT
>NW_004798662.1:51583-52613 GCF_000002075.1 Aplysia californica | reverse complement strand
ATTTTTTTTTTTTGGTGGGGGGCGGCAGGGGTAGATGGAGTCTTTTCAGGGGGAAGGGGGAGGCAGGAGTAGAACTGGCTGGGTAGAGCTGTTTGCTGATTTTCAGCTTGAGTGTTGAAGTGACTTTTGTATACTGGATTGTTCTTTGCAGTGTGTTGGTGTTGCACTGTCAGAATTGTATCAGTGGTGTTGTAAAATGTATACTCAGTGGATCAAACAAACACTGCCAGCTGGCCTTTGACCATCCAGTGGTAGGTGTTCTGATACCACCAGTAGGACAGGACAGCCTGTAGAATCACCCATGTGACTGGGAGACAGCAAATACGAAGTGATCAATGATGGGCAGCCTGAGAAGGTACTTGTCTTTGAAATAATATTTCTTGCATTTCTACTCACTGACTTATTAAGAAATTATACAACATATTCTTTATGTACTTACTAAAAGAAAATTCATTGGTGTGTGAGAGTTTCTTTTTTTCTTTCATCAAACGATTCTGGAGGACCCGGCGGAAGGACGACAGGACCAGTGGAGCGTTTATATCAAGACTGTCAAGAAACGAGAAGTGATGAATGATGATCAGTATTAGAAAGTATTTGTCATTGATGTATGTCTTGTAACATTATTTACTGAGACGTAAGTTCCATAATTATTAGGACATTATCTAAGTCATAGATTATAAAATTAGAATACATATCGATGAGTCAGGGCTCGACTTGAAATGTCGGAAATCTACACCCAAAGTGATCTAAATTGTGTTTGGAGAGGGGGGGGGGAGCTCGCAGACAAAGAATCGTCACCATAGACAATAAAGGGTAGGGGAGGAACTATAGATTTTACCTCGGTAATTAAATGAACCAAGAAATGGTAATCAAATCCTAGGGCGAAAGCAATTACTGGGATGTTGGGTGTGCACTGGAACTACGGGAATTGGAGGAGGGGGGGGGTTATAGGAGAGGGAAGAGCATGCACATGCACGAGCACACACACACACACACACACACACACACACACACACACACACACACACAC
>NW_004798662.1:49629-51483 GCF_000002075.1 Aplysia californica | reverse complement strand
AGAGGGGGGGGGGGGTGTAAAAATAACCCCACACTAAAACTACAACAAATTTAAAGTGAACAACTTTCATAAGCATTAGTCTTATTGATTTAGTGTCAACGAAGCGAATATTAAAAATCTATGAAGCTATTAGTTTACATAAGAGGATTTTTGACTCAACATCGTCTACATGGCAGGAAGACCGCGCAGAGGTCCAGCGAACTGCCGGCAAGACCGGCGGATCAGACTGGAGGACGGTCTATCTCGACGGTGCGTTGAAAGAAAAGTGAATGGTGATCAGCCTCGGAAGGTATTTGTCGTGAAAAGATAATCTATTGGAACACTATTCAATAGGAATTTAGTCTCCAATAAAGACATTATTTAATTGGTCTTTGTCCTATAAAAAATCCTAAGCTTTGAACATTGCTTATTAAGAATGTGATTCTAACAACAAACCGTTTTATAATATTGGTTGCTTCCGAATCTTTGCCTTGTTTTACTTATTGTTACCAGAATATATTGAAAATTTGCACTGGTGTCTGGCTTTGAATAATGAATTCGTTTTTTTTTTCATTTTCGCCCTTTTCAAAATCCAGCACGTGTCGTGTTTGTAACCTGCCTTTTTTGACTTCTTCCCTGCCAGTAGAGTGATCCCCCTACAGGACCAGACGATTGTCCATATCCACTGTATAGAGAAACAAGAAATGTTGGAGTGTTTTCTATGACACGTTTTATCCCCTGGACAGCCTACAGTTCAGCATCGACGGATTGCCGACAGGATCAGAGGATTGTCCACATCGACAATGTCGAGAAACAAGAAGCGTTGAATGATCAGCCTCAAAAGGTATTTGTTGTTGAAATATGTCTTGACCTATTTAGACGTATTGAAAAACATCAACCTATTATGACTGAAATTTTAATATTTTAGGTTTTTAAAGTCCAATTGTCGACCAACCGTGCAGTGAACTGTTGCGAATGCTACCAACTTGTTTCGCACGCTCATATGACCTTATGCAGTTGCGAGCGCCGTAAAACCCTGTACTAAACAAACATATGACTGAGATTTTAGAATACCCACCGAAACTTGAAAGTGTCATGTTTATATTAAGGTTTCTCTCAAAAACTGCCCCACGACATGTCTAATGGTTCATGAAGATATACCTATGAATTGAACGTTTGCTTGTAATTGACGTATTTCAAGCGGAAGCTGTTAAAATTTGTTTGTTTCAGGATCTTTTGAAGGTTATACTTACTTTTCAACCTGTATTGTTCATGTATCTCTTTTCCCACCAGTGTAGGGTACAACTGTACCGTATTTTTTTGGTTGATTAAAAGGTGGACACAATGTGATGTATAGACATCCTTGAAGATCAAAACTTCCTTTCTGTGTCACATGTTATTTTTTTTTTACCACTTTGTTCATTTTAATAGAATGTACTAAATTTAAATAGATCAAATCACGTATCAAATATTTTGGATGCTTCAACATGAATGTGCTTAAACTCAAAATTACTTAGTAATGCAAACTGATTTAACTTTGAATTTGTTTCCCCTCAGATCACTGCCACTCATCACTTTTCGTCAAGAAGACACTGGGGTAATCAGTAAGTCTACCACGTAAGGTCAAAGGACAAACAGCTGGCAGTGTTTATTTGATCCACTGAGTATATATTTTACAGCATCATTGACGCAGTAATGGCAACTCAGCACTAACAAGCTGCAAAGAACAAGCCAGTATGCAAAATTCACTTCAACACTCAAGCTTAAAATCATTAGGCAGCTCCTCCCACTCAATTCTACTTTTGTCACCCCCTTCCTCCTTTACAGGACCCCTCCCTACACTGCTGTGGCCCTGTAAGGATAGGTTGATAGGGA
>NW_004798662.1:42078-49479 GCF_000002075.1 Aplysia californica | reverse complement strand
AGGAATTACTCTAATCCTTGCCCGAAGCAAGGTTTTTTCCGCGCCCACGGAGGGAATTTTTGGCTGGACGGGATAGTGGGAGGGGTGGCAGGTGTAGATGGAGTCTTTTCAGGGGGAAGGGGGTGGCAGGAGTAGAACTGGCTGGGGAGAGCTGCTTGCTGATTTTCAACTTGAGTGTTGAAGTTTCATTTGTATACTGGATGGTTCCTTGCAGCTTGTTGGTGTTGCGCTGTCAAAATTGTGTCCGTGGAGCGGTAAAATGTATACTCAACGGACTAACAAACTGTCAGCTGTTCTTTTGGCCTTTGACCTTCCTGTGGTAGGTTTTCTGATATCACCAGTAGGACAAGACAGCCTGTTGAACCACCTTTTGGACAGGTGGACCTCAAATAAGAAGTGATGAATAATGGACAGCCTGAAAAGGTAATTGCCTTGAAATGTGTCGGAGGACCGCCAGCGAGACCGAGAAATGCCTGCAGGACTGGAGGACCATCTGCAGAAGCAGAGTGCCACGTTCAAGACTGGAGTTGAAAGCTTTTTTTAGCGCTGCGAAATACTTATTGAAAAGCTTGTTTACCATGAAAAAAAAACCATGCCTTGACAGCCAATGTGAACATACTCTTCAGTTTTACTTTCTCTGACCCCTCATTGTTGACCCTTTAGATTACATATTCTTGACATAGCGCCGAAGCTCATTGTTGACCCTTTAGATTACATATTCTTGACATAGCGCCGAAGCTCATTGTTGACCCTTTAGATTACATATTCTTGACATAGCGCCGAAGCTCATTGTTGACCCACTAGAACTTAATTTTTCGAATCTTCAACACATTAAAACTTGTATCTTGGCTTAGCTCCAACCCCAAGTTATTAACCCTTTAGAACCCGTGTATTTTGATTTAGCTCCAACCCCACGTCGTTGACTCTGGAGAACCCGTATCATGACTCGCCCCAACCCCATGTTGTTAACCCTTTGGAACTTGCATCTTGATTTAGTAAAGGTTGTATATTGACTGAGCTCCAACCCCACGTTATTCACCCTTTAGAAACCATATGTGAGGCGTGCTGACAAAATTAGTTACTTCTCGCAATCCACAAATGGAGATATTGGTCAAAAATCGACATGAGGGTCAAATTTGTAGATTTTCTATTGATGTCATATTCTTTAAGTATAACATGCCTTCTATTATTTCACACTTATAAATTGTAAAAACTTCATCTATAAGCGTGATATATCTATTTCTATAGGGCTCGAATCCGAGAAGTAACTCATTTTGTCAGCACGCTTCACATATAAAATAGCAATATTATGTCATAAATGTGTCAATAACAAAACTCTCTCAAACCTAAGTGATCTCATCCAGATTTATGTTCCACCTAAATCACTAAGATTAGGGGTTAAGTATCTTTTAAGAGTTCCTAGAAAAGGAGGTAACAAATTAGCTAAAAGATCGTTTACCCACCTTGCTCCATCAGTTTGGAACTCTCTTCCCCAAACCTTGAGACATAGAATCTAGATCTACAACATCTGAGTCTAAATTTGAAATATCATTTTTATGTCAGTAAATACATGTTCAGTACAATGTTATGTAAATGACTATGTATCCATTTATGTATTTTACGAATTGCATAGTGTATATTATTTTATGTATTTGTATGTGCTCATTTCGTAACTGTGTGTAGGCATGTGAGTGTGATAAGTAAGTAGGTGTGTGTGTGTGCGTGTGTGTGTGCGTGTGTGTGTGCGTGTGTGTGTGCGTGTGTGTGTGCGTGTGTGTGTGCGTGTGTGTGTGCGTGTGTGTGTGCGTGCGTGCGTGAGTGAGTGAATATTGTACGTTCATGCAGTTATGTAAAGCGCCCAGAGCTGTGGCCACACGGGAGTGAGCGCTATAGAAAAGATCTACATTTTTATCATTATTATCGTTATTGTTATTATTATTATTATTATTATTATTATTATTATTATTATTATTATTATTTTATTATTATTCTGACTTAGCTCCAATCCCATGTTATTACCCTTTAGAACTTGTATTATGACTTAGCTCCAACCCCAAGCCGTTGAGTCTTGAGAACCCGTATCATGACTAGCCCCTACCCCATGTTGTTAACATTTTGGAACTTGCATATTGACTTAGTACCAACCTCACTTTGTTGACTCGTTAGAACTTTCTTGATTTAGTAAAAGTTGTATATTTACTTAGCTCCAGCCCCACATTTTTAACCCTTTAGAACGTGTATCTTTACTTAGCTCCAGCCCCACGTTATTGACCCTTAAGTACTCTTATCTTGACTTTGCTCCTACCCCATCGTGACTTAAGATTCGATCCCATGTTGACTCTGTAGAACTTGTATCTCGACTGAACTCCAACCCCACGTTGTTGATGCTTTGGAATTCGAATCAAATAATTATATGTATACACAGACTGAACTGCCAATATGTTTTTCTGTCCCTTTAAAGAACAGTTCAAGAATTCGAAAACTGAATTTCTGTAATATTTGGATGATCATAATCTTTTTTTGTGTGTGTGCCTTTCCTTTGAACTGCAGGGCGCTTTCAGAATTCTTTGTACAAAATTGAAACTGCGCAAAATCTCCGTTTGTACGTCAAGCTGAAAAATATGTATATATTTAATAAATTTATAATGTGGAATCTATCTTACTGGTCTTTTTTGTTGTACGTTTTATCGGGTGTTTGTTGGGCGCCTTTTCTCTCCCACTGCTATTTGTCTCCTACCTGTCTTACGTTTCATCTGCTCTAAAATAGCTATTGTATTTCAAAGTGCTTCATGCTTCTCTTACCTCAAAGTGAAAGTCATATTTTCTTTGTCATAATCACTTTTTTTCTCATTGATCCCTTCTTTGCTATTTTTTTTTGGCAAATTGCCCATTTGTTTGTGCATGCTATACTTAGATGTCATATTTATGGGTTCATCTTCATCGCCATTTTCCTACCAACACTTACATATCAGTGCTAGACATGGTCACTAACAAAAGCCTTAGAGAGAAAGCTGGTCACTTGAGAGAAGAAATGTTTAAGAAGAGCGACTAACAAGACAAGAAGGTACATAACAAAAACATAGAATCATAAGGGACACGGAAGGAGCTGCACCAGTCCTACCACACATTGAAAAACAAAAGATCAAGTGGTTCGGATACCTCAAACAATTGCCCCCAAACCAACCAGCTCTGAGGGAATATAACATCAAATATTCTGGCTGAAGAGCCCGAGGAAGACCAAGGCAAGGCTGGAGTGAATCTGTTGCAGACACCCTCAGAGATCAAACGCCTGTGTCTCCCCGCGACACCCACGGGTACAAACGAAAGAATCAAGTAATCTTCATCTTGTGCTTCCTTTACTCACGCTCTCATGTTCAATAAGAATACTAGTTTGTGGTGTAGAAGTCAGTCTCTTTGCCGAGGCAAACATAATAATAATAATAATAATAATAATAATAATAATAATAATAATAATAATAATAATTGCATTTATATAGCGCATATCCATGCTCAAGAGCTTGCTCCATGCGCTTTACAACTATATTATCCCAGCAGACCCTCTGAGAACACTCGGAAACATTCTCGTCGGCTTCCGAGGAAGCATACAGTGCAAGCTGCGGATTTCACGCGCTCAAACACTATCAAACTGACAAGATCGTTCAAACAGAGGACTTGAGTTTGATTTCTGAATGGGAAGGATTTTGTTTTTACAAAAATCTTGTACATATATCCAGTTTGCCTGCTGGGGTGCTGTATCATTCTCAGCCCTGGTCAGACGTGCGTCTGGACCAAAGCAGCCTTTCCCACAAAGCAGACAGGAACAAAGCGCGCCTCCAAAATTATTTATACTGGTTTGATTGGGGGAGGGGGGGGGGGGCAAAACGCCAACAGAAAAAAAGCAATGATTTTTGTCCTTGTTGGTAGGGTTAATCATGCTTAATCAAAATAAATCTTCATCAAATCCTCCCAATGGACTTCACGGGTCTAATCTAATGAGCAAACAAAGCGTGTGTGCATCAGGGCGCTGTCCTTAATAATGAACAATGGAATCAGAGTCAATTCGATGAAAGACAAACTGGTAGAGTGTGCTGTGTTCAACACATTTGATGAGTTCAGACTTGTTTCAACGATACAAACCAAGCTCCCCAAATTATGAAGAGATACTAGCATTTTTATTTAGGTTATAGGCCTTTCACAATGTTTTAGCATAGATCTAAAAATCAAAGTTGTTGTTTTTCTGGGTTTTTCTGACTTACTTCTTCTTCCTCATTCTCTCTTCTTCTTCTTCCTCATTCTCTCTTCTTCTTCTTCCTCATTCTCTCTTCTTCTTCTTCCTCATTCTCTCTTCTTCTTCTTCCTCATTCTCTCTTCTTCTTCCTCGTTCTCAATCTGACTTACAAATATGGCAATTTCTTAAAATCAATGTGAGATAATAATATCTGAGAAAAAACAGCCAACAAAAAAAAACAAGTCCCCAGGAAAGGTCATTCTTTGCTAACTTTTACTTTTTTCCTCCGCTTATACCCTTTTGGGTGTCGCGGGAAGAAAGAGACGTCTCTCTGCCACCAGCCGGAGAGCTTGGGTCAGGGGGATGCCGTGGGTGGTTAATGTTTCCCTGACTCCATCTATCCAGGTCTTTATCGGTCGCCATCAAGCCTTGTTGCAATTGAACTTTTTGATGTAGGCACGTTGTGCTGGATTGTGTGTTTGTAATAGCATGAGATGTCCAAACCATTTGATTCTTTGGTGTTGGATGTGATTCATGACATCATTTGTGCCCGCCATTTCCCTGATTGCTGAGTTTCTAATTTTGTCTCGCCTGGTCTTGTTTACTGCTTTTCTTAGACATCTTATTTCACATGCTGTAATTCTTTGCTCCAATGTCTTGTTCGTGGTCCATGTTTGGCATTGATAAGTGAGTGTTGGGATGAATATGGTGTTGATCATTTTGAGTTTTGTTATCAAGAGGATGTTAGGATGTTTCAGTAGTGGAGTAAGCTGGAAACTAAAATTATTGGCCTTTTGCACTCGTGTTTCAATTTCTCTGTTCAGTCGCCCATCCTGAGTGAGTATACTTCCGAGGTATTTAAATTCTTGGACCTGTCTGAGACTGTTGTTGTTGATGTGTATCCTGAGTGGTTCTGGCTCTCTGCTTACTTTCATTGTCTCTGTTTTGTTGAGGTTGATCTTCATGTCGTAGTTGTTACATTCTTCGTGTAATCTGGTGGTGTGGTGATGGAGACTTCGTTCATCTTTGTGTGTCAGGCTTTGGTCATCAGCGAAGAGTAATTCTTTTACGGTGTCTGGTTCGGTATTGGCTTCTTTTTTTTTTATAGTAGAGGGTTTTACGGCGCCCGCAACTGCAGAAGGTCATATGAGCGCCAAGGGGTGGGTGTCAACAAAGAAGTCTTTACAGGGAATCAGACTTAGACTGCTCACCTCTCTAGCTTCAACAGCACAAGGTTTGCTTCGACTATCAAGGCATCCCAAAATAGCAGGTCACAAGAGAGGGACAAACATACAAAAGAAGTTGAGGAAAATGACAATAGTAAGGATCAGGAAAGAAAAAGCAGCAGTTCCCTGTTGTAGATCAGGCACAGTTATGAGCGTGACATGAGTCAGCCCATTTACAATTCTACTGTGCTTGAGCGAGAAATGTCCCCCCTTTGGGAATGGCCTAAAGACACTACAGTCAGTGGCACTGCCCCGGGAGTGCTTCTTTTGTAATTCTATCCATATATGAGATAAATAATACTGGTGATAGGACACAACCTTGTCTTACTCCAGATGTTATCTCCAACCATTTTGTGAGTCCCTCTGACGTCCTTACTGTACTTTTTTAGTTTCGTTTTAGTAGAGGATTTTACGGCGCTCGAAACTGCATAAGGTCATATGAGCGCCAGAAGATTAGAGGTGTTACAAGAGAGTAACAAACATAAAAAAGAAGAGGGGAGATAAGGACGCTAGATGTTTGATAGGAAAGAAGAAGCAAGCCACACCAGAGCACCCACCAACCACTTACAGTGTAGTTTTCGAGTTCTTTCCACAGCTTGTTTCTGTTCACTCTGTCGAACGTTTTCTCCTGGTCGACAAATACTATGTGTAGTTCCCTGTTGTGTTCTATTGCCCTTTCGCACATAATTTGTCGTAGGGAAAATATTGCGTCGGTGCATCCTCTTCCGTTTCTAAATCCCATCTGGGCCTCACTCAGAAATGGTTCAACTTTGTATCTTGGTCGCCATTCCAATATCTTGGCGGACATTTGTCCCCATGGCTGAGCAATGAAATGCTTCTATACATTCCACTGTCTCTCTTACTGCTTTTCTTCTTCCAGATTGGTACTATGACCGCTTTTTGCCAGTCGCCGGGAACTTCTCTTTCTGTCCATGCTTTCTGGAAGATTTTTGTGAGCCAAGTTATTCCAGCTTCACCACATGCTAGGATGGTCTCCGTGGTGAGCTCATCTATTCCTGCGCTTCTTGTTTTTGGGGCTGGTTTTAACTTCTTGTCTGACCTCTGATGGTAGGATGGTTGGTTCTTCTTCCTCTGGGTGACTTGGTTGGAATTCTTTGTTTGTTCACTTTTGAGCGGTGTTCAAAAGTTCTGAGAAATATTCCCTCCATCAAGATTTGATTTTGGAGCGGTCGATAGTGGGGTTTCCTATTTTGTCATTCATTATAGCTGTTGGGTAGTACGGCTCTTCTCTAAGCCTAATTGGTTTTAAACTTCTGTAAAAGTCATGTGTGGGTGGTTGGTGGGTGCTCTTGTGTGGTTTGCTCCTTCTTTCCTCTTAAACAACTATCGTCCTTATCTCCCTTTCTTCTTTTTTTATGTTTGTTACTCTCTTGTAACACCTCCAATCTTCTGGCGCTCATATGACCTTATGCAGTTGCCAGCGCCGTAAAACCTCTACTAAAACTAAAAAACTAAAAGTCACGTGGTGATTTATGGCACATTCTATGTAAAATGCACTAAACTACAAAAGTAAAATAATTTCCCGAGTTTACCCTTTCCCTTGGTAAACGCACAACTGGTGTACACATGATAATTTTAATTGTGATCTTTCCCTGGAAATAGAAGTACACGCCCACCGGAAGCTAGTCAACGTCATTCGGTACTAACTGCAAAACACGATAAGTTGTCGCTTGCATATTATGTAGCCCAAAAGGTAGTTGTCTAATCAAAATGGAGAAAGGTTCAACGTGTTTTGGAAACCTTTGTTAACAACAGTCCATTCAAGACTGACACTTAATTAAGGGAGGATAGCAATGTACTCCCTGAAGAAATAAAATAATATTTGTTTTTAGTAAAGACGATCCCATTGACACAATAATAATAAGGAAGCTGTTAGGGGACTGTATCTCTACCCATGGGGGGACTGTAGCTCTACCCATGGGGGGG
>NW_004798662.1:39402-41030 GCF_000002075.1 Aplysia californica | reverse complement strand
CATGTGGGACTGTAGCTCTACCCATGGGAGGACTGTAACTCTACCCAATGGGAGACTGTGCAGTCCCTTCGCGTTGCGTTGTGCACTGGGGGACTGCAAAGAAACAACTTTTAAACTTTTGATCGAGATCAATAAGCTATCATCAGACAGATCTAGATCCTACTGATACATATTATCTAAATCTAGTTGAGTTAGTTAGTATGGTGGGAGAATCTAGATCTAGAGCCAAACACTGTTTATTTAAGGCGAATGTATCATTAATTATATCAACAGGTTTGTTAATCCATCAAGATCTAAATTCTATATCTAGATTCTAGATCTAGATCTAGTAGTACTTACGTCAACTACACTAAAATGGTAGGTCTACTCTTCTTCAATGAAAAAAAAAAATGCATTCTGTGCAAATACGAAGGGGAGTCAAAAAGTAATGCAAGTTGTTCGTTATTTTGCACAATTTTGCATCACATTTAACGAAATTCAGCTCACAAGTACTTGCTCAAACACTTTTGAACTCAAACTGTTAAAATTAAAGTTTCTTCAATTTTGGCGGGAATGACGCCGCATCTAAATGGTTACCCTCTTGGAGGTCTGTCAGAGATAAAGAGCAGTGGTTGAATTTCTTGTTTTAGAAGGAGAATACACCGATAACATCCAAAAGAGACTTCAGAATGTTTACAGAGACCAAGCTCTAGATTTGTCACTGTATATAGATGGGTCAGAGGTGTTAGCAATGAGCCGGAAGAAGAAGAAGAGGTGTCCATGTGCTCGTCAGACAAGCATCGTCCCGAGGAGTCAGCCGGAAAAATCATGGCAATTGAGTTTTGGGAAGTTCATAGCCTGCTTGTCACTTATTCTTTTTTACCTCGAGGAGCAACTGTCAATTCTGAACCCTACATTGAAACGACTGAAAGCGAGAATTCGACGAATCAGACCAAATTTGAACATGGAAAGAGTGTTTTTTTCACCATGACAATGTCCGCCTGCATTCGAGTACCAGAACAACTTACAAGGGAGACAATCACCCCGTTTATGAGGAAAACACTGCCACACCCAACTTATTCTCCATATTTGATCTTTCAGACGTCCACCTTTTTAGTCCTAGAAAAGAACCATTGAGAGGTGAACACTATGGAAACGATGGAGAAATCAAGACCGCTGTACCCCTACGACCAACCTGTTCAGTTTTAAGCCGCTGGCATATGTGGACTTAGTAAATGGTGGACAGTGGCTATTGTACGAAATGGAGACAATATTGAGAAATAAAAATCTGATCCTCAGAGGCTCCCCTTCAATTTGAGGTATGATAGTTGCAAGTGTGTTCTTTTTTTCTTTAAGATATAAACGAACTTGCATTACTTTTTTACTCATTCTGGTAATATCTAGGCTTAGATCTAGTTGAGATCTAGATATAGATCTAGTAGCAGGCCTAGTATTAGTACATGTACTACCAAAGATTCTCTACTTCCAAGGTATTGCAATCCTTCTTTGAGCTTTTGTTCCACACCGTGGCGGGCCCGCTTTGTCGACGTCACTAGGCAACGTGAGGTTGGTTTCATCCCCGACTGTTTGGTGTGTGTGTGTGTATGTGTGTGTGTGTGTGTGTGTGAGTGTGTGTGTGTGTGTGTGTG
>NW_004798662.1:36220-37513 GCF_000002075.1 Aplysia californica | reverse complement strand
AACAACAACAACAACAACAACAACAACAACAACAACAACGACAACTACAACAGCAACCAACAACAACAATAACAACAACAACAACAACAAGGGTGACGACGACGATAACAGCTGAAAACAACAGCAATCAAGGTCAATAATAACAGGACTTTAAAAAAGTAATAATAATATCCACAACCCAGCTGAAGTGAAACATTGACAGCAGCAAGAAGAAACTAAAGCATACTATCAATAACAAGTGACCAAAAAGCCTATCGGTAACATAAAAAATGCGCAGGAAGAAGTTTTGGTAAAGGGACCAACAGCGGGTAGTTTAGTTTTAGTTTTAGTAGATGTTTTACGGCGCTCGCAACTGCATAAGGTCATATGAGCGCCAAGAGGTGGATGTCAACAGAGAAGTCCTTACAGACAGGGAATCAGGCTTACTCTTCTCACCTCTCTAGCTTCAATATCGCAGTCTGCTTTGACTATCAAGGCCAAGACACCCCGGAAGTAGCGGGTCAAACGAGTGTGACAAACATACAAAAGAAGTTCATGTTGATGAAAAATGTTGATAGTAATGATTAGGAAAGAAAATGCAGCAGTTCCCTGTTGCAGTTCAGAAACAGTTATGAACATGACATTGATGGCTCAGCCCATTTACAATTACAATTGTACTGTGCATAAGTGCATGTTTAATCAGTTTATCCACCCCCCCCCCTCCCCATCCTTTGGGAAAGGCCCAAAGACACTCCAGTCAGTGACACGCCCCAGGAGGTAAGCGTAGGCTTATGTTGACAAAAACTTTTCCTTTAGTCGAGTTATCAATAACAGTAATAGTTATAATAACCGTCCGGTGCGCATATGGCGAAATCAGTGGGTGAGGAATTGGGGGGGTGCTGAAATGTTTTCGTTATATCCGAATTTCGCTAAGTACGATTCTAAATACATAGAATAAACGTGTATTAAGATCAAATGGGCACCCGAGAATTTGCCCACTGTGTGCGTGTTTCGCCATGTGCACGTTCGCTCTGTGCGTGATTGGCTGCATATTAAGTTCAAATTTTTAAAATAAGCTACACAAAAATTGCAGGCACGTTAAGAAGAGTAGTGACACCCTGAATTTCAAACATTTTACAATTATAAGACCGATAATCGATAAACAAAAAATGTCGAAACCACCTCTTCACTCTACTGGAGGTCACTGTCAACAGATTATGGGTCAGTGGTCACCACCAAGAATACCATAACGTCAAATCTATCGACACCCCCCCACCCTCACCCTTCCCAGATCTCCCCCCTCCCTCTCCTCCT
>NW_004798662.1:32355-33992 GCF_000002075.1 Aplysia californica | reverse complement strand
ACTTCTGACAAGATCTTTTAGTTTTAGTTTTAGTGAGAGATTTACGGCATTTGCAATACAATTAAGTCATAGAAATTAATGACTTCTGACAAGATATTTTAGTTTTAGTTTTAGTGAGAGATTTACGGCATTTGCAATACATTAAGGTCTCAGAAGCACCGTCTGAGAAGAATCGACAAGTGGGAAAAGAATACTGACAAGAAGAGTGGCCTATATCACTCTACAAAAAGGCACATTTTATCCAACTGTATCAGCTGTAGTGAACTTGTACGGTCAAACATTCGTGGTGCAACTTATCGTCAAATATCTTTTTAACCGTTTCGACAATATCACTCAAATTTTTCATAGCGGTTTGTATCAATTTGTCTATATCATATTACTTTTTCACGTCAATTGAGGCTTGATTAAAAAAAAATAATTTCTTCACAAACTTATATACATGTAAACTATTATAAATCTCCGTCACGCGGAAAATGGAATTGTTCACAGTACATCCAGCCTCTCACACACAGTTTTCTTACGCTTGGCCTACGTCACACCTCAACAATGGCAATGTTTAGTGGTAAAACTAGTTAAAAGAAATTAAATTTATAGTGAACGCATTTTTTTGCACTAAAGGTAATCAATACATGCTTTTACTAAATCTAATCTCACCATTATTAGAAAAAAAGCGATATTGTCCTAGCTGTAAAGCTTAATAAATCTGTAGAAACCACCCTCCGGGATTTTTTTTTGTTTTGTTAGTATTTATTAAGGAATTTTCAAGAATAGAGGGCTAACCGGCGTTTACAACATAATTTGATCAGTTAAAACAAATTGATACAAATCACTGTGCAAAAGCTGGAGAGTTTGTGTTTGATAGTTGAGGAGATATTTGACAATAACTTGCGCCACGAAGTTTTGACCGCACTTTAAGCAGCATTTGCAGGCCAGACAGCACTCACATACAGTTGAATCGTTTAAGGCGTTATATCAACTGCTTTATCACCACACCAAGAGACTACTTAGATGAATAAAGCAAGGTTTATCATAATGTTATCAGAAATTGCTACCCCAAAACAAACATTTGAACACTGTGAAAAGGGCTTTATGAAAAATAAATGTGAGGCATCGTAGAGAAATTAGGCGCTCGTCAAAATAATGAAATCGAATTAATTGTTGTAGTTTTTTTCTTTGCATGTTTGACATTTTTTAAAACCAATTTTTGTTTTTTGTTGTTGTGGCTCAACACATTTTATGTCCATGTGTAAACACATTTCTGAGTATATTTTGCCGAAAAACAATGTTTAGAAAGACACAACATTTAAAACAAATTGTAGTTTCCAAGGACTCTACGCTAATTTTACTTCTGAAACCAGGCGACTTCCACCTTCTTAAATCACAAATACCTCGACATCTATTCAAGATATTATATGAGCATCGTTAGCATCGGAAGCAATACAAAAGAAAAAGCTTTAAGGTGACCAGCGCCTGATTCCACCACGACGTGGGACAAAGAAGTACATGAATTTCTCTACGCTATTGGCACCAAACTTGACACGAGGATCAATTGCACAACACCGACCTGTTTTAAAACAGGCTGATAATAATGATGATGATAATAATAATAATAAATATTATTTTTGTTAAAATTATAA
>NW_004798662.1:25118-28309 GCF_000002075.1 Aplysia californica | reverse complement strand
CTAAAAAAACAAAAACAGCAACAAACCTGAACACCACCACCCCCCCCCTAAAAAAACAAACAAAACTCAAGCAGATGCAAGCAAATAAAAAAAAAAGTAAGCTTAAATCGATTTGTTGCAAAACCTTCATGGATGTAACAATTACTTAAAATATGCACATGCTTCTAGAACAATGATTGTGGGTGTCCATTTTTTCAGATCTGGCACTTTATGGTGATGATGATGTTAGTACAATGAGCCTGCTGTTGAGCGGGGATATGCGCTATACAAATGCTATCTATTATTATTACAATGCATCATGTGTGTGCTCAGTAACTTCAGTGTCACCTCCCCCCCCCCCAATCCAACCATGGCAGTGTTACTGACTGGAGTGGCTTTAGGCCTAGACCATTCACAAAGAGGGGGGGGGGAGGGTATTAACAAGTTCTTTTGCACAGTAGAATTGTAAATGGGCTGTTTATCAATGTCATGCTCATACTGTGCCGGAACAACATAGGGGGAACTGCTGCTTTTTCTTTCCTAGTCCTTACTATCGTCATTTTTTTCTCTACTTCTTTTCTATGTTTGTTCACTCTCTTGTGAATTGCTATTTCCGGGGTGCCTTGATAATCGAGGCAGACTTTGTGCTGTTGAGGCTAGAGAGGTGAGCAGAGAAAGCCTGATTACCCGTTTGGACTTATGTCGACATTCCACCACTTGGCGCTCATAATAAAACCTTATGTCATTGCGAGCGCCGTAAAACCGTACTAGAACAAAATGATAACGTTAGTACAGTACAACAGTACATCGTGTATGTGTTCAGTACCTTCAGTGTGTCGATGTCGACGTTCAGAAAGTCACAGGACAACACAGCCTGCAGTGTGTGCGCGGCCTCAGATCTGGAGTCCATGACGTCACCGTTGGCCCTGGAAGCAGAAACCAAGGAGAACATGATATCTAAGGCGGCGTGGCGAAACCAGGCGCTCGTCAAAAGAATGAAATCCAAGACACCGGCGTTTTTCTGGGTGTTGGGAATTTTTTTTTTCTCCAAATTTTCGTGGGGTTTTTTTTGGGTTTTTTTGGGGGGGTTACTTTTGTTGTTGCTCAAAACCTTAAATGTTCTTTTATAACCACCTCTCTGTGTGAATATTGTCGAAAAACATTGATTAAAGGCACAAAAACATGTAAGTTTCCAGTTTCCAGGACACTCAAGCTTTGTAAGTCATCAAAATTTAGCCGCTAATTTTACTTCTCACACCAGGCAACCCCCACCTCCTCTAATTGCAAATATTTCAACTTGTATTCAAGATAGATAGGTATTTTTTCCGCCGTTTGCAAGACAAATGAGCAAGCTTTGAGATAATACAAACAACTCTATATGCCCAAAATATTGACGAGCGCCTGATTCCTTCACGTCGCAATTATTATTGAGTTTGTATCAAGTTGGAATGAAGAGTGGATGGACGTCTCTGGTTTGTGTTCCAAACAGGGCTTAGCTATGAAATTGGATTGTATTCGGGAGTTTCTACTGATCTACATAAAATTATGTTCAACTAGGTTCTTTCAGAAATGGGCTTTAAATTTGGAGAGCACGGCTCATAGATAGCCAATGTCACGACCGAATGAGACCTGTCTGATGCTTAAACCGTACAGGGATGTTAATTTATTTGTTCTCCAGTTGCCTCGGCAAAATGTTTGTCGTTTGGAACAGATCAGGATTAATCTCGGCTATATTGGTCGCTTTTAAACACAGGGGGCTAGGCTACCCCGAAAAATGCTGTTTTGAGAAAATCGAAAGTAAAGTTTTTCCCCCTTTTTCAGTTTCTTTAAAAAGACAAGGAGAGTTTTTTCTATAACCAAACAAATATACACACCAATGAAACCGAACTTTTCCTATAGGTAGTGTAGGCCAATTCCCACTTTTGATGTAGGTCAAGATTTCTGGAACCCCCGAAAGCTGGGTTAGCCCACTTGTCCTTAAAGGCGACCACTTAATTTCTTGGACGCACGTACCTCTCAAAAACTGTACAAATAATTAATGAACACAAATTTTCCTTAGTGTTTTCTTTTTAATCTGTGATTTTTACACCTCATTCGACACAATTCAGATCATTTAGGAGGCGGGCTTCCAATCCTGACTGTCAGGGCTAGTCCGTGGTGAGAGGGATACAACATACCAGCAAAAAGACCAAGAAACTTGATGAAATAATTTCTCTGGACTCGAGCTCAGGTCACCTGCTAGTGACAAGGAAGAGCCTAACAGCAGGCTGGCGCTCATGTGACCTTATGCAGTTGCGAGCGCCCTAAAACCTCTACTAAAACTAAAACTAACCGCAGGCTAAGCAAAGAAACCGGTCCTGTGGTGTGGGGGCTAAGCGACTTGTTGCTGCATGCGGGAGACCAGAGTTTAATTCCCGAGTGAGGAGAATGTTGTATCCGTCTCAGTAGTCTCAGCAGGGCTTGACATTGACAGGCAGAGTCTAAAGCATCTCTACTAAAGCACCTACTTCCTAATTTGTGTTGATGGAGGAGTAAAACACTTACGCTTTCCTTTTTTAACACCACACAATGCCAGTCTTCCATGATCCGTTTGTATTAGTTGTTAGCAATACTCACGGCAGATTTTAATGTTATCAGGTAAGTTAGTGATTTAAAAAAAATACAAGATTGCATCATTTTGCTGGCCTGAAGCGTCCATCTGATCCCGCGTTACAACCAGATGGATCTGGGGGTTCGAACAGTCCAGCAAAGTATTTGATTTGACCAACTTAAACTTCCATTAATCTGTATTTCAACTGTACGCAAATTTAAGTTAATTTTGTCTGCCCTTAAGGACATCAGAATCTGAGGTCTATGATAGTTCTTCGTTATAATAACCTACCCTACCCTCTACGCTTTTCCAACACAAAAAGGCACACGAATGTACGCACTTACAACTCATACAGACAGGATTACACGACATACACATGTACACACACTCACACACACACACACACACACACACACACACACACACACACAAACACACACATACACACAAACACACACACATACACACATACACACAAACACACCCACGCCTACATGATCCCTGTTAACACGTCGCACTCATAACATTTTTACATGATCATCGTCAATATTTCTTGCTCTATTACTCTCTGTCTGTCTGTCTGTCTGTCTGTCTGTCTGTCTGTCTGTCTGTCTGTCTGTCT
>NW_004798662.1:12180-22369 GCF_000002075.1 Aplysia californica | reverse complement strand
ATGTGTTCTCCTTTCACCTCCTTTCCTGCTCTATTGCAATGTTCTGTCGTCTGCTTTCGTCTCCACTTTCTGTCCCCATCCCCTCACCTTTGCCCCCTCCCTTGGGCTCTGTCTTGGGTTTTTTTCTGCAGCCTTTCTACTGCTACTCCGTGGCTCCTTCTTACTGCTGTCTTTCAGCCACACCCCTGATCTTCTGGTAGGAAAGATCTACACCTAGCCTTCTCGGACAAGGGCGAAAAATCTCGGAGGTCCCGCGTGAAAGCTGCACACGTTAAAGATCCCTTCGTGGTCCAAAGATAAGATAATAGGCTTCGGCGCCACCAAGACAAAATTAAAAAATTCTTACCAACTGTAAATGTTTGGTGTGTACCGCGCGCTCATGTGACTTTATGCAGTTGCGAGCACCGTAAAAATTTTAAAATATAATCTTCCCCAAAAAAGGATCGGACTGAAGGATTCAAATCTTCAACATTTACTTGACAGAAATACTCGATAAAACAACTTGTCCCCAGCAAAGAACCAAACTCAGACCTCCAAACTCTCAGCATGTTACCGATAGAGACACCCAATAAAACAAAATCGGCCCAACAAAGAATCGAACTCAAATCTTCAAGTCCTCAACATTAATTATTCTAACAGAAACACTCAATAAAACAACATGTCCCCAAACAAAGGATCGAACCCAAGCCTCAGAAGCCTCATTATTATTTTTACTGACCGAAACACTCCATAAACAACACGTTCCCAACGTGGAGATTAGATTGTCCGTGGTTTTCATCCTGTGGTTTATTACAGCGTCAGCTGGGGGAAAAACTAAGTGGTTGGGGGTTCATTTCCGATGCTTTACCGGATAGAATTTACAGTCATGTCCCTCTGATCATCTAGTTTCGTCATCGGTGGTATAATATGTTGCATGCTGTGCTCAAGAAATATCTTGTCAAAATTTTAAAGTTTTCAGTCTCCTGTTTTATATTTTTGTTGTTGTTTTTTGCTTGTTTTGTTTGTTAGTGGGGTCTTTCCCCTGTTTATTTTTAGTTTTGCTTTTGTTGTTTAAAAAAATCTATTTTTGAAATATTTTGTTGAGGTTTTTGTTGTTGTTTTTTTTTGGGGGGGGGGGATTTGGTACACTTTATCAGCTTGCCGACGCTTTGTCTCCAGAATGTAATTTATATTTTTATTCGAGGGAATGGCCATGAATGAGGGCTATGTAAAATAATGGATGAGAGGCAATGAACAAACATGGTATAACACTATGTCAGGGTGAGGTGTAGCGAGCTGTGTAGACGTGTAGGACGTCAGGAACGGATCGCGGAGACAGAAATGTTGTTGCAACTGATGGAGTACCGGCGTCAGTGGCGGAGCGGTCAGGCTCTTCGCCGTCGCCCTGGGAAGATTCGAGCTCGATTCCTGTGTGTGTGTGGTTTGTTTTGTTGCTTTTCTTTCTTTTTTTGGGGGGGAGGGTGGAGTTTTATCCAGTTTTGCGCATAAAGATATCGTATATACTAATGTTTTCTTTTGAGAATTCTATCTGGTTTTCTCCAGAACGAACCCCCCCCTCCCCCCCAAAAAAAACCAAACAAAACAACCCATCATCAACAAAAGCTACAACAACACCCAAGGAAAGCAAACACAAACAATCTTTGTTTCTTGAAATAATAAACAGTGATGTCATATTGAACGTTAACGGTTAGTTTCAGAAGGTATCTCATGAACAATCAAATTTAGACCCCCGACGTACTGGAAACCTGTACTTCCGCATATTGGTTGGCGAAGTATTGAAACAGTCCAATTATTTTGATGGACTTTGATTCAGTATGCATGACATTGCACACAACAGAGAATATATGCGAGTCCGAAATTCTTATGACATTATAATTAACATAAACCTTAACCGTGCTTTTTAGCGTAATTCTGGTTCACTATGGGACACACCTTTTGTTTTGACTCCACTTTTGGGAAATGAGGGACAGGTGGGGATGGTGAAGCACGTACTCGACAAAAGTGGGACTGGCATTTAGCCCTTAATTCCACCACACATTGTCGTGGTACACACGCTTTGCACCGAAGTTTTTTATTTTTTTATTTTGTTTTTTGTTTTTTTTGCTTTATATTTTTGTATAGAGAGACTGTTCTTGTCAAACGTTAAGTAAAAAAACCAACACCCACTTAAGCCACATTGAGAGGCTGAGATTTTTACACCGGCCATCTATATGTTTTTCCAAGCGGAGTATTCAGTTCTACCCGCCACTGCCCGGATGGTCTCCGCCGTCCATCAAAATTTCCAAAATCGCCCAATAGTAGGCAATACCTTCCAGGTTGGAAAGGTAATTGATAAAAGATAAATAAGATTGGTCTATGATAATATGATCTAATAATAATTCAGGTCTATTGAAGCTCTGGTCAAGGGTATTATCCCCCCCTCCCCCTCCCAAGGGCAGTAACGTGCTACTGACTAAAATGTCTTTCACCAAAGAGAGGATATTAACATGTCCTTTTATGCACAGTAGAATTGTAAATGGGCTGATTTATCAACCAATGTCATGTTCATGCTGTGCCGGAACAACATAGGGGGAACTGCTGCTTTTTCTTTCCTCATCCTTACTATCGACATTTTTCTCTACTTCTTTTGTATGTTTGTCACTCTCTTGTGAACTGCCATTTCCGGGTGTGCCTTGATAGTCGAAGCAGACTTTGTGCTGTTGAGGCTAGAGAGGTGAGCAGAGTAAGCATGATTCCCCGTGTGGACTTCTCTGTTGACATCGACCCCATGGCGTTTAAATAATCTTATGCAGTTGTGAGGACCGTAAAACCTGACTAGAACTAAAGGGGTATTATCATAACTCTTTAGCATAGTAAGCACTGGTCTAAGATATTCAATTTCTAGTCTATGGAAATCACTGGGTGGGAGGCTGGAGGGCACCACTGGTAGGTCCTACTTCGATACTTCCCCTCTGTTGTTTCTGTCTGTCCGTCTTATTTTTTCCCAGCACTAAATTATGACAATTATTGTTTATTATTGCTTTGCTGTGCTCAAACAAACAAACAAGAAATCGCTATAGACTAGGATATTTTAGTCAAAGTCTACGGCAGTCAGAGACAACGGATATTGTAGCTCAATTCTATGATAAATACTGGTCAAGGGTATCATTCCAACTCTATGGCATGGTAAGCACTGGTCTAAGATATTATACTTCTAGTCTATGACAACCACTGGACAAGGATATATTATTTTCCAAGTCTATGGCACTCAGAGACCACGGATATTATAGTTCAAGTCTATGACCTATGACAAGAACTGGTCATTGACATTATCATTTCAACAGTACACCATCATTTGGTAGCCTAGTGGTTAGGCTACCGGACTCGTAATCGTGAGATTGCGGGTTCGGGGGTTCGAGCCTCAGCTCGGTCCGACGTTGTGTCAATGGGAAAGGCATTTTACACGAACGTCCCACTTGGCTCGGTCCTATCGGAGACGGGCGTTAAACTAGGAGGTCCCGCCCCTTAAATAAGCTAATAGTGTTGACAGGGAGGTTAAACTCATACCATTTCACAATTTTTTTTCCACCATCAATCACTCACTTGATGTTGGGTTTCCGGAAGTACATGACTTCATCGTGAGCGAAGTGTTTCTTCTGCAGTCTCCACAGCGGCTCGTACACGTAGAAGGCGTCCTCGTGGCTCTCGAACAGGTTCCCGGTGAACGTGGATCCGCTCCGCATGTAGGTCAGGATCACCACCTTCTGGAGGACCCGGCTCTCTGTTGGTGGGGGTGGGAGGCGATTTGGGGGGGGGGGGGGGAGTCCGAGGGAATTTTCGGGAGTTTAGATTTTTAGTGAGAGTTTTACGGCACTTCGTTACCTTAGAATTAATTTAGAAGTTCTATATGGTATTGTTTGGCCGATTTGAGTAACGTAGACCATGAGGTCAAAAGCCAAATGTTCTATCTGCTCTACATTAATCGTAAGACTATATGTGAGGCAGCGTGGTGGAATTTTTGGGCTTGTAGAGTTATTCATATCATCTTAAAGCTTGTTCACTTGTCTTTATTTGGATTTAAAAAATGTCCAATTTGAATACAAGTCGAGATATTGGCAAATAAAAGAGGTGGGGGTCACCTGTTTTCAGAGGTAAAATTAGTGAGAAAATGGCCGCCAAAGATTAGTTATTTCCTTACCTTAAGAGTCCGTGGTAACTGAAAATTTAAATTTCTTGTGCCTTTAATCAACATTTTTCAGAAAAATCCACACAGAAATTAGTTCTTTAATGGGCATGAAAGGTGTCTAGCCAAAAAACAAAAATTTGATAAAAATTCACAAACCTGTAGAAACATGCAAGTTTCTTCACTTTGATTGTTTTGACGAGAGCCTGATTCCACCACGTTGCCTCACATTTAGAGTCAAAATACTCCAAGAATTGTATTTGAAAAACCTTGACACGTTGCGAAGCTCAGATTTTTTCCTAATTCTTTTTTTCTCAAAACTAGGTAGATATCTACTGGACAGATGGAATTTTGTAATTTTAGGGTAGCGGCTTACAATACAAATAGGTCATAAATACGTCATAGATTAGAGGTGTTGTTAGAAAGCAGCACACCAAGAAAGGAACAGAAAAGATAAAGAGATAGATGTTAAACAGGAAGGAATGAGCAAACCACATCAAAGACGCCGACGAACATCAACTTTTCGCTTGAGGGATGAGAAGCGCATCGACACAATAATGTTCGTTTAACTTTGTGTTTCCTTTTCTATGTAGTTTAACCTCTGACCCACGGAATTGAAACGACCCATTTTGTCTAGTAGGATGCTAGATTCTTTTTACAACGACACGCCCGCACTCACGCATGCACGCACGCACGTACGCACGCAGGCACGCATACACACACCCATACCTCCCACCTTTTTCTTTTGCACACACAGACACTTACAGAGAGAGAGAGAGAGAGAGAGAGAGAGAGAGAGAGAGAGAGAGAGAGAGAAAGAGATAGATAGATAGATAGATAGATAGATAGATAGATAGATAGATAGATAGATAGATAGATAGATAGATAGATAGATAGATAGAGACACCCAGCCAGCCAGACAGACAAACAATTACATCCACATCTCACCTGCTTGATCCAACTCAGAGATCTCATCCACGGGAACATTTTCTGTTATGTCCTGTTCCCCCTCACCTGGCGTCGAATCCTTTTCCTCCAACTCATCCGACGGTTTCGGACGGGTTTCTGCCACCTTTCCATTTGACTCTGTCTGTCTGATGTCACCCTCGGGCAAAGGTTTGAGCAGGGCCTCCAGCTTCCTCAACTCTTCCAGTCTAGAGCTAAGAGCTTCGTCATGGAGCTGGTTCTCAGACTCGAAGCGTAATCCTCGTTCCTCTGTGGAGGGCGGGAGAAGTAATATTTTATCAATAACGATAATAATGATAATGAGGATAATGATTACAATGATAATAATGATGATAATATAATTATAATAACTATAATAATAACAATACAACAAAAATAACAATAACAATAACAACAACAATGATGATAATAATAATAAGTTATATCAATAGCAATAATGACAATTTAAAAAAAAATTATATTGAAAATTAAAAAGAAAAATAATGATAATAATAATAATAGTAATAATAATGATGATGATGATGATGATGATGATGATTATTATTATTATTTCATCATCATCATCATCATCATCATCATCATCATCATCATCATCATCATCATCATCATTATAGTAATAATCATAATAGTAATAATAATAATAGTAATAATAATAATATAATAATAATAATAATAGTAATAATAATAATGATAATAAAAAATAGAAAAATAAAAATAGTAATAATAATAATAGTAATAATAATAATAGAAATAATAATAATAGTAACGATAATCATAAAACAAGAGAAAATTGGATTACCCAGATTCTATAAAACGATAAAGTAGCACTATAGCATTCACGAGCATTTCACGAGATAAAATAATAGATCTCTCGCTTCCAGCTGAGTTGGACATGATTAATTTTGACAGTTTTCGTTTTATTAGTCTTCTGCTCATCGCACACACATTCATTACATGTTATCCATTACAGGGCATAGTCGGAGTAGGACTGAACTTGCTTGCGGGCCGGATTGTGTGAGTGTGTGTGTGTGTGTGTGTGTGTGTGTGTGTGTGTGTGTGTGTGTGTGTGCTTTTTGTTGTTCTTTTCAGTACCGTTAGTGTTTTAAGGTGCTCACAAAAGTACACGGTCATATGAGCGCGCGGGGAAGTTTGGTAGGAACTTTTAATTTATGACAGCTTTTGGCCGAAACATACTTTTGATCGATTTTAGGACCACCAACTTGCTCACGGGACTTCCGACATTTTTCGCCCTTATCCGAGAAGACGAGGTGTAGATCTTACCTACCATGATAGCTGGGGTGTGGCAGAAAGATAGCAGTAAGGAGGAGCCAAGGAGTAGTTGTAGAAAGGCTGCAGAAAGAGTCAGGAGCCCAGGAGGGCGAGGTGGCAGAAAGTAGAGATGAAAGCAGACGACAGAACATGGTTACAGAGCAGGGGAGGAGGTGAAAGGAGAACATTTTAGATAGGAAAATGTTTCGTCCCTGTCAGGTTTCGAACCTTGGACCTATTGAACGAGAAGCGAACACCGCAACCTCTATACCACGAGAGTCCCCCGGAGCTGGCCTAATCTGGCCCGCGGGCTGTACTCAGCCCATGTCTGCTCTATGCCTTCTACATCAGGTGTTGTGTGTATTTTTACACCAGTAGACCCCCCCAAAAAAAACAAAAAACAAAAAACAAAAAACAAAACAAAACAACAACAACAAAAAAAACAAACAACAACAACAACAACGAAAAACCCAGGGCAGTGCTACTGACTACCGACTGAAGTTGTCTTTTGGCCATTCCCAAAAGGGGATGTTAAAATGTTCCAATACACAGTAGAATTGTAATGGGGCTGGTTTATCGATGCCATTAAGGCTATTCTCAAAAGGGGATATTAAAATGTTCTTATGCACCGTAGAATTGTAAATGAGCTGATTAATCAATGTCATGCTCATACTGTGCCGGAAAAACATACTGGGAGATGTATCGTCATTTTCGCTCTATTTCTTTTGTACGTTTTTCACTCTCTTGTGAAGTGCTATTACCGAGGTGCCTTGATAGTCGAAGCAGACTTTGTGCTGTTGAGGCTAAAGAGGTGAGCAGAGTAAACCTGGTTCCCTGTTTGGATTTCTCTGTTGACATCCACCCATTGGCGCTCATATGACCTTGTGCAGTTGCGAGTACCGTAAAACCGTACTAAAATCTAAACATCAGTAGATCTCCGAGCACTAAGAAACATTTTCGGCTTCCCGGAAACCATGTAGTGATAGCAGACAATTGTGTGCTCAAACGCTAATAAATTGATAAGAACGTTCGCTGTCTACATCCGGGTACCCTTTCCCACTTGGGTAAAGAGAGGAACATTCGTGTAAAGTGTTCTTTTCTTAGGACACAACGTCCGGCCCCTGACGGGGAGTTGGATCTATGATCGCTTGATTACGAACCACACAACCCTACCAATATAGCAGATACCGTAGCTTTGAAAGAAGACGACAAACATGCTCCTCTTATCGCAAGAGCCCACATGAAAGAATAAAGGACAAAGTAACAGTCTCGCTGTAGTCTAAAGAGGACGCATCTCCCTCCCCCACCCCCTGTTTTTCCCAGGTATAAACGGGAATTTGCGCTACACAGATAGTGCTATTCTTTATTGTCACTTAGCTCAAAACTTTGTCAAATGGTACACTCCACTATACAGCGAACATTTTATGTCACAGAGCACTGTCTAGGGTATTATTGTACAAGTCTATGATTGATCCGATCACTCTATCTCCCCTGGGGGCTCTCGTGGCCTAGAGGTTAAGATGTTCGCCTCTCATTCAATAGGTGCCGGGTTCGAATCCTCATAGCGTTGGAAAATGTTCTTCTCCTTTCACACCCTTTCCTGCCTTCCAACAATGTTCTGTCGTTTGCTTTCGTCTCCATTTTCTGCCCCCCCCCCTCCCCTCACCTCTTTTGCCCCCTCCTCAGAGCTCCTGACTTTTTCTACACCGTTTCTACTGCTTCTCGTTTGGCTCATTTTTACTGCTGTCTTTCAGCCTCACCCTTGATCTTATGGTAGGTAAGATCTACACATAGGCTTCTCGGACAAGGGCAAAACAACTCGGAGGTCCCATGTACAAGTCGCCCAATTAATGATCCCTTGGTGGTCCAAAATGGATAAGGGTAGGCTTCGGTCGCCACCCGGGCAAAAATTAAATGTTTTCGACCAACTGAAAGTGTTTGGTGTGTCCCGCATTCTCATATGACCTTATGCAGTTGCAAATGCCGTAAAATTATCAGAATCATCCGATGCCTTGCCGACTGGAGTGGGCGATCATGGACCTCCACTTCCCTCTGTCTTGCGTTGCAGCAATGGTGTCTGTTGTTCTTGCTGCTCCCAGCCATGTTGTCATCTTGTCCAGTATCTTTTCCCTCTGTCTCCCTCTGCTTCTCTTTCCATCAAACGTTCATGTTGTTACAACATTCTCCAATGCATCTTTCCGCATTGTGTGTCCGAAGAAATTTGCCTGTCGTTTTCGAATATTCGTCATAAGCTGTAAAATACTTACCTCCAAAAAAGAAACCTCTCCCCTTCCCTCTCCACCCTCCCCTCTCTCCCCTCCTTCCCCAACTCCACCCCCCCCCCCCCCCCACACTCACCTTGAGCCTTAAACAGAAGAATGAGACCAGTCAGGAAAACCGCCCCCAACAGCAAGATAGATTTAGGGCTCCTCATCTCCGCGATGAAACGTCAGAAGCAACAATGTGAGGGTACGTCACTGCGGCACTTTACTAGGACGCTGGTGAAGGCAGATTCTGCAATAGAAAAGCAATTTTCGTCAGTTACAACAAGTAATGAGTATGTCACGACGACACTAGGGCTACGACACTAGGGCGCTGGTGAAGGCAGAATCTGCACACAAAAAAGCAATTTCCGTGAACAACAAGTGATGAGTATGTATCTATGTCACGACGACACTAGGGCTACGACACTAGGGAGGTGCTGAAGGGAGATTCTGCAAAGAAAAGACAATTTCCACCAGCAACGATATGGTTATACAGTAATCGTAGACACTACATATATGATCAATGACATAGTCTGTTGTATCAAATTTTAATGATAGAATGAATGCAATCTAACTCCTGTCCAAGATAATTACCAGTAAAAACGTCACCCCACCCCTTTTTCTTGAGTTATTTCTATCTTATTATAATGGCACCGTCCAAGACGTCCATCTGTTTTAGATGACCAATTTCCATGTTGACCAAAAGTGGCCATTTTCGGATTTTTGCAAATGCTTTCTGTTTTGAAATCACCACCTCATCACATCGGAATAGGCTGTCATCGACATAGCATGGGGTTGTATACCTCCTACATTGAAAAAAACCCCCAAACAAAACAATAAAGAACCAAGTTATGCGGAAAAGATCCCCGAAAAACTCGCCATACACTCCCAATTCAGCAAACCCTCGCTGTAATCACGTGCAAGTGGCACCCTCCTCTCTTTGCACTTTATTTGGCTAAATGGCACCCTCCATAGAAAACCGGAAATTCGTCAGAATGTGTGGTCTTGGATATTCCATAACAAATAGGTCGCAACAGGGTCATTCCAATAGGTACACACTACCGCCCAGCTTGATTCCAGCTAAGTAAACGCCTCGCCCACTCTGTGGTACCTTCCCACACACCTAATGCCCCCCTTCCTAATGTTTTCTTTACACATATCGATTTCCGACACTCATGCATCGGCGTCTGTGGTGTAGCGGTTAGGCGCTTCGCAGTTGGACTCAAGTTCGATTCCTACTTGGGGCGAATCTTAATGAAGTATCTCGATTTTTTTATAGGGCTCTCATATCTCCCTTAGCCCAGGCTGGCCCTGACAGGCAAGGTCACTCTTATTCTCCTCCCCCTTTTTTCTTCTGAATTTTAATTATCTATATTGTGTCAATGAGGGAGTAAAACGACTATTACATTATTGAAAAGAAACTCGTGAATACTGTACGTACTCAGTAGTCCATCATTGCCCCAACCGAGTGAATGCCGCGACTAGAGACAGGTCTCACACATATTTTAAGTAAATGCCGCGACTAGAG
>NW_004798662.1:8562-10487 GCF_000002075.1 Aplysia californica | reverse complement strand
GGGTGTTATTCCACCATTGAGAGAGCAAGCTGCCGAAAAAACTAGCTCCATTTAAAAATAAACATTTGCAAGGAATACAATGTAGCCTTAAAGTGTCTTTTATGACTGCAATGTTTACACAGTACTTATCCACGCTCTGCAAACTGCTCTAGGAGATTTACACGTTTTAATACTTCGGTAGACCCAAGAACACCCAGAAACAATCCTGGTTTCCCTGGAAACAAATTATTATTATAGTGCATACAGCCGATTAATGGCTCAAAAACTAATAGATCTAATACACTGACAAGATCTTTTCACCGTCAATAGCAGGGTACTCATTCCCACGTGGGTGAAGTTGCGTTTGGTAAGAATTTTGCGGCGCTTACAACTGTGTAAGATTACATTATGAGCTCGAGACACTTTGGTGGAGTGAGGAAAATATTAATTGTAGTGTAGAGTGGTTGTTCCCCCAAGGACATCACGATGTTGAGCCAACGACCTGACGTCGAAGATAAGCTAAAACTAAAAATTAATTACCAGCTCACATAAATCAAAAAAACAATAAAAGATCAAAAGCAATAAGCTGAAATACAATTTATTGCACTTGCTCGGGAAAGGCACAGCGATAGGCTACAGAACAATTTATTACACTTTCATATCTTCACGTGTTGGTAGGTGGGCGGTTGACGGGTGTACGTGGGACATTTACCCCTTCTTCCTCATCAAACATCTATCTTCTTTTTTCTCTCCTCCCTCGTTCGTTTGTAACTTTCCAGTAACGCGTTAAAATTTAATCTTCGGCACTAATAATTATAACCTAATTGTCGCGCAAGTGCCGTGAAACTCAAGACTCACACTAATACATTTCTATACGTCTATTGAACTTAACTAATCGATTTGGGAAACTGTCGCTCCCTTAAAGTGCGACGACAACGATTCTCTAACGACAACATGGCAGGACAAAGACCTCAGGAGCTGTGTGTTTTGTTTATTTGTTTGCTTGAGTTTTTTGATGCATTACCGGGGACATGGAAAGCAGAAATGTGCCCGTTCCTTTCTACTGTTCAACAACATGCACCATTTTTGGAACTATTCACTGCTATTCTAACTTGTAAGTGTAGCAGTGCCATTCAATTGCCTTCTGATTTGAATTTTTTTATAAAAACAACAACAAAAAGCTGGTAATGGATTTTCGACTCATTTTTTTTTCTTTTTTTTTTTAAAATCTCAACCTGTCGTAAAATACGAGCAATGTTTATGTGTGTCTAACATCGCTTGGGTAAATACAAGAAAGCTTTATGACTGGTTATTGCGAGCTAGAGTGAATAAGTCGAGCCAATAGGAGTTATAAAACCTGTCTCTAAAATACAATTGACTGTTTGTCATTATACATTTGCCACATCACTAACAACTCAAAGGCCGATGTCTCTAAAACATCGTGTTTCTGTGTAACCCAGCAAAATCCCAGATATATAAATACAAACTGGTGTCTATGGACCTGTGGTGTAGCGGCTGGGCGCTTCACTGTCATTCACAGAAGATCCGCGTTCTATTCTCGTGTGGGAAGAACTCTAATCTAGCAAATCAATCTATCTGCTGGGATCCTGGGTTGGCTCTGAGAGAGGCAGGATTGAATCCCGCGACTTAAATGATCTAAACTGCTTCAAGTGGGGGTGTGGAAACATCAACATGTCACTTTGTCGTATCAGTCGTCAGATGTACATTAGTTGTGCTATTTGTTTTATTCTGTGGTGTCTGTTATCTTTTTGTCCTAGCTTTTTGTTTGTTTATACATTGTATCTCTCACCATTCTTTTTACCACTCGCCTGCCTTCTGGTCTTAAGGGAAAAAATAAATATTATGAACATACATAATATATATATATATGCACACAAATTTATATTTGATGTTTTACGTTATTACTTTTTATTCATATATATATA